>NC_143033.1:30910000-30967500 GCF_057628025.1 Oncorhynchus mykiss | reverse complement strand
TTTGAGGAACACTTTTTGGCTGCAGGTAGCCTAACAGTTAAGAGTGTTGGGCCAGTCATGGAAAGGTCGCTGGTTTGAATCCCTCGTTCAGAGGGGTTGGGTTAAATGTGGAAGGATGTCGAGTAAAGCAGCCCCCCCCCCCCCACACCTCTCTGATTCAGAGGGGTTGGGTTAAATGTGGAAGGATGTCGAGTAAAGCAGCCCCCCCCCCCACCTCTCTGATTCAGAGGGGTTGGGTTAAATGTGGAAGGATGTCGAGGAAAGCAGCCCCCCCCCCCCACCTCACTGATTCAGAGGGGTTGGGTTAAATGTGGAAGGATGTCCAGTAAAGCAGCCCCCCCCCCCCCACCTCTCTGATTCAGAGGGGTTGGGTTAAATGTGGAAGGATGTCGAGTAAAGCAGCCCCCCCCCCCCCCCCCACACCTCTCTGATTCAGAGGGGTTGGGTTAAATGTGGAAGGATGTCGAGTAAAGCAGCCCCCCCCCCCACCTCTCTGATTCAGAGGGGTTGGGTTAAATGTGGAAGGATGTCGAGGAAAGCAGCCCCCCCCCCCCACCTCTCTGATTCAGAGGGGTTGGGTTAAATGTGGAAGGATGTCCAGTAAAGCAGCCCCCCCCCCCCACCTCTCTGATTCAGAGGGGTTGGGTTAAATGTGGAAGGATGTCCAGTAAAGCAGCCCCCCCCCCCCCCCCCCCCCCCCACCTCTCTGATTCAGAGGGGTTGGGTTAAATGTGGAAGGATGTCGAGTAAAGCAGCCCCCCCCCCCCCACCTCTTTGATTCAGAGGGGTTGTGTTAAATGTGGAAGGATGTCGAGTAAAGCAGCCCTCCACCCCACCTCTTTGATTCAGAGGGGTTGGGTTAAATGTGGAAGGATGTCCAGTAAAGCAGCCCCCCCCCCCCACCTCTCTGATTCAGAGGGGTTGGGTTAAATGTGGAAGGATGTCGAGTAAAGCAGCCCCCCCCCCCCCCCCCCACCTCTCTGATTCAGAGGGGTTGGGTTAAATGTGGAAGGATGTCGAGTAAAGCAGCCCCCCCCCCCCCACCTCTTTGATTCAGAGGGGTTGTGTTAAATGTGGAAGGATGTCGAGTAAAGCAGCCCTCCACCCCACCTCTTTGATTCAGAGGGGTTGGGTTAAATGTGGAAGGATGTCCAGTAAAGCAGCCCCCCCCCCCCCCCCCCCCCACCTCTCTGATTCAGAGGGGTTGGGTTAAATGTGGAAGGATGTCCAGTAAAGCAGCCCCCCCCCCCCCCCCACCTCTCTGATTCAGAGGGGTTGGGTTAAATGTGGAAGGATGTCCAGTAAAGCAGCCCCCCCCCCCCCCCCACACCTCTCTGATTCAGAGGGGTTGGGTTAAATGTGGAAGGATGTCCAGTAAAGCAGCCCCCCCCCCCCACCTCTCTGATTCAGAGGGGTTGGGTTAAATGTGGAAGGATGTCCAGTAAAGCAGCCCCCCCCCCCCCCACCTCTCTGATTCAGAGGGGTTGGGTTAAATGTGGAAGGATGTCCAGTAAAGCAGCCCCCCCCCCCCCACCTCTCTGATTCAGAGGGGTTGGGTTAAATGCGGATTAAACTTTTCAATTGAATGCATTCAGTTCTGCAACTGACTATACTTTCCCTTCATTTCCTTTCCTTCCTTCTCAGATAGAACCCTTTTGGTTCCAGGTAGAACTCACTCTGTAGAAAAGGTTCTACATGGAACCCAAAAAAGTTTTACCTGGAACCAAAAAGGGTTCTCCAATGTTTGTGTGTGTCTGTGTGGGGGGTTTATATACAGTATTTGATATACAGTAAATTAACATTAGGCCATGACTGTCCTAATTTTCCAACACATCTGTCTCCTGCTTCCTTTTCATTTGTATTTCAACTCCCCCCTCCCCCCTCCCCATCACCCTTTCTTTCTGTTTTGCACTCCAGTTGTGGGCTTGGATTTCATCCCCCTCCCTCTCTAACTAAGATGAGCAGGGTCCTAGGTAGTGATTGTTATGAATAATATTCACTGTGTAGCTCTCTCCTGCTGCAGATGGGATTACTGTGCCAGAGAGGGCAGCGTGCAGGGGAGCAGGAGAGAGAGACCCAGGCCAGAGCTGCAGGGCTCACTCACCGCTGATACCCCCCCAGCGCACTGCCCTGTCTTCAAGTTACCTCTGACGGCAGGCTAGCCCAGTAAACACCAGCCCTGAGCTCTCTCGCTTCCCCTCTATCTCCTCCCCTCTCTCCACTTCTCTCTTTCTCACTTGCTTTCTTTCTCACTATTTCTCTCTTCCATTTGTCCTCTCCCCCTCTCTTACCTTCATCCTCTTTCTCCCTCACTCTGTTGCCTTGCTCTCTCCTTCACTCTATCCTCTCTCTAATCTTCTCCTCTCAACTCTTTCAATCCCCTTGTCTTTTTTACTGTCCTTTGGCTCTCTCTCTCTTTCTCTCTCTCATTCTCTCATTCTCTCTTCCCTCTCTCTCTATCGGTGTATTCAAAGGCCATGTATCAATGTGCCTCCTTCCCAGAGCTGAAAAGCGCTCAGGTCTTGATTTCCTTCTCCTATTTTTTCTTTATCTGAGGCCCTAAAAGGTGTGTGAATGACAGAGTGAGGAGGAGGTGAAGGGATGAACAGATGAGTGGAAAAGCTGTTGATATGAGGGAATGATGCTGGAGTGAGCAATGGGTCCCTGTGGGTTTGCATCAAACGCAGAGGATAAAAGCAGAAGCAGACACATAAAACAGACTTCCCAGAGCCAGGCTGATACAGCAGGGAGGAATAACTCAGAACAGCCGAGGAGAGGAGAGGAGACATGTCTTGGCTGGACATTGTATTGAAGAAACAGATCTGGTCTACCTGAAGGACCAGCAAACATGTATCTTTCCTCATGCTACTGTATCTATGCTTTCTCACCATGTGCTGACAACATGTGCCGTATCCCCCAGCCCTGTACCCCCAGTCTTGTACCCCAGCCCTGTACCCCCAGTCTTGTACCCCAGCCCTGTACCCCCAGTCTTGTACCCCAGCCCTGTACCCCCAGTCTTTTACCCCAGCCCCAGCCCTGTACCCCCAGTCTTGTACCTCAGCCCTGTACTTCCAGTCTTGTACCCCAGCCCTGTACCCCCAGTCTTGTACCTCAGCCCTGTACCCCCAGTCTTGTACCTCAGCCCTGTACCCCCAGTCTTGTACCTCAGCCCTGTACCCCCAGTCTTGTACCCCAGCCCTGTACCCCCAGTCTTTTACCCCAGCCCTGTACCCCCAGTCTTGTACCTCAGCCCTGTACCCCCAGTCTTGTACCTCAGCCCTGTACCCCCAGTCTTGTACCCCAGCCCTGTACCCCCAGTCTTTTACCCCAGCCCCAGCCCTGTACCCCCAGTCTTGTACCTCAGCCCTGTACCCCCAGTCTTTTACCCCAGCCCCAGCCCTGTACCCCCAGTCTTGTACCTCAGCCCTGTACCCCCAGTCTTGTACCTCAGCCCTGTACCCCCAGTCTTGTACCTCAGCCCAGTCCTGTACCCCCAGTCTTGTACCTCAGCCCAGTCCTGTATCCCCAGTCTTGTACCTCAGCCCAGTCCTGTACCCCCAGGCTTGTACCTCAGCCCTGTACTTCCAGTATTGTACCTCAGCCCTGTACCCCCAGTCTTGTACCTCAGCCCTGTACCCCCAGTCTTGTACCTCAGCCCTGTACCCCCAGTCTTGTACCTCAGCCCTGTACCCCCAGTCTTGTACCCCAGCCCAGCCTTGTACTTCCAGTCTTGTACCTCAGCCCTGTACTTCCAGTCTTGTACCTCAGCCCTGTACCCACAGTCTTGTACCTCAGCCCTGTACCCCCAGTCTTGTACCTCAGCCCTGTACCCCCAGTCTTGTACCCCAACCCTGCCCCAGCACTGTACCTGGAGATATGAATGGGGGATAGGAGTGGGGCAGGAGCAGCTGGTGGCTAGGTGTAGGGTGGGGTGGAAACCTGTGGGTAGGTGGAGGGGGAGAGGGGAGGATTCTGGGTAGTGGGAGTTGACTTCCCAAACATGGTTACCAAGGCAACAGCTCCCTCAAGGACAGACAGGGCTTCCGACCCCTTGAGTGGGGGAAAGAACAACCAGTAATTCTAAAGCTGCTGTAAATGCAACATGTAAACGTTGACTAAGTATGAATGAGTCAACAGTATCCACTCTGCACAGCTGTCATTCTTAGAAAGTATATCTGAGGACTATTTGCTTTCTAGATCTAGAGAAGTTATTTTGTTGATTAATGTTGATTATTGTGCAATGAAGAAATCAATGTATGTTTATTCATACAGTACACCACAGAAATCAACAGACAGAGAAATCAGAGCAGATGAAGTTATGTATCCAAGAGGAAATAAAGCAGATTATCTGTTAGTTCATCAGGGCTCGTCAGTCTAGAGTTACAACAGGGATGCCCACCCTCCTCCGGGGCTACCCATCTGCAGGGTTTGGTTCCAGCCCTACTATAATACATCTGAATGTAGCCCGTTAGCTCCTCAGGACCCTAAATAGCCCTAAAGTCAGGTGAACTAGAACAGGGTTGGAGCAAAAGCCTGCACTCTATCCTCTGACCTGGTGTACGGGATTTGTGATGAGACCAAGAACAGTTTACATGGTTTTGCAGAGATGGACGAGAGTCCATCTCTGGCTCAGTGGTGAAGGGCTTGGCCACACATTTATACCCTAAGCCCTGCCCTGGCCAACTCTACAGGATGAGCTCATGGAAAAAGCCGAGCAGCAGGCTTTTCTTAACAATTAGATGGTCTGATAGCTGTGTAGTGGATGGTCTGATGGGTGTGTAGTGGATGGTCTGATGGGTGTGTAGTGGATGGTCTGATGGGTGTGTAGTGGATGGTCTGATGGGTGTGTAGTGGATGGTCTGATAGCTGTGTAGTGGATGGTCTGATGGGTGTGTAGTGGATGGTGTGATGGGTGTGTAGTGGATGGTCTGATGGGTGTGTAGTGGATGGTCTCATATCTGTGTTGTGGATGGTCTGATATCTGTGTAGTGGATGGTCTGATGGGTGTGTAGTGGATGGTCTGATATCTGTGTAGTGGATGGTCTGATGGGTGTGTAGTGGATGGTCTGATGGGTGTGTAGTGGATGGTGTGATGGGTGTGTAGTGGATGGTCTGATGGGTGTGTAGTGGATGGTCTGATATCTGTGTTGTGGATGGTCTGATATCTGTGTAGTGGATGGGTGCCACTCTATTTTATGTGATTACTCTCCAGGAACTCTCTTTCCTTCTCTGTCTAATTAAAAAAATATATTTCTGACCTGGGATGCCTTATCTTCACTTTATGACTGCAGATTGGGGCGGTAATGTGTGTGTGTTTGTGGGAGTGTGTAGATGTATGCGTGCGTGTGTGTAGCTCTGCACTTTTGTGTGCATCTGTCTCAGTCTCTGTAAATGTGTGTCTTTCTCAGTGTGTCAAAACGTGTGTGTATGTGCAATCTGTGTGTTTTTATAGTGTGTCTGCGTGAGGTTGGATGGTATCATACCTTTTGCGAGAGCATCCGCCTGCCTGCTCGCTGCCAGGAATTCTGCCGGCAGCTCCCCGGAAGGCTGCCGGCCGGGGGAAGACACTCTGCAAGCTCTAATTGCTGTTCCTGACTATGGATTTCCGTTCCTGGCTACGTCTGCTGTCCCTCTGTCCATCCCTCCATCCGTCCCTCCATTCGTCTGCCTGATGCTCCAATCTTTCTCCTCCATCTAATCTTCTCATTTGGCTGTCTGTTTAAAATGCTTCTCCATTTGGCCTGATTACCCCCCCTCTCTATCTCCCTCCCCCTAACTCTCTATCTCCCTCTCTATCTCCCTACCCCTAACTCTCTCTCTCTCTCTCTCTCTCTCTCTCTCCCTCACCCACTCATTCTCTCTCTCTCTCTCTCTGTCTCTCGCTGTCTCTCTCTCTCTCTCTCTCTATCTACAAGGTCTGGATGGCCTCTCACAGAGAAAGGAAGGGAACTATCCCCTTAGGCCATTTGGCAAGTGTGCGGCGAGAGGAGGAGAGGAGAAAAAGGCCCTAAAAACCAAGGCCAGATACAGCATATTAGGGTATTGAATTCCACATATAATAATAGCCTGTTGAACACATACCAGAAGATCCTGCTGAATCTGTTGTCCTTAGATGTAGTAGTTATAACAGATATTTCAGGGGTTATTTTTGAAGGTGCAACATCTTCATTAAAACTTACATACTGTAATATTAGAATTGAATAGGGAAAAACTTTATCAACGCAGCAATGTTCCCTACTACAGTATGTCACTGTAATGAAACAAGCGGACATGTTTGTGTGTCAGTTCCAGGATACTAATGTTTTCCATCTACATTCCAACATCCACGTTGTTCCTGTTTGTGGAGGATAAGGCTGAAACAAAACAAAAGGACCATGACAACCTAGGACCTCATCGACACCCCTAGCAACTAGCACACTGCAATGTTTTCCCACAATCCATTGCTGTTTGTCTGTGTGTCAACCTCTTCGGCCGGGCAGACGGGCGAATCTGATGCCAATCTTCTCCAGCAGCCAGCAGCTGTGTGTGTGTATGTGTGTATGTGTGTATGTGTGTGTGTGTGTGCGTGTGCGTACGCGCCAGAGAGCTGTGTAAGTGAACAGATGCTAAATTACAGGCCAGGCTAATGGCTTTGTCCATTTGGTCCTGGCTGGCTAATAATAGTCATACGCTCAGCACTGTAGAATCTCAGTGGTCATGATGGTGTGGATAATCATTTGGATGTGGATACTGGGACTATTTATGTCCAGTTTATATAACTCCTTCACAGTGCTCAGGGCAGGTTTACCTGACTGCAGTATAGGTACATTGTATTGTATGTCCACCACCAAACAAGGGAGGAGAAATATTGAGGCTGGCTGTTAGAAAGTAGCTTATGTTGATCTCCAGCTTCCCAGATGTGTTGTGGGTGGTAAAGAGAAGGTAATAAAGAGTAATGAGCTGGTTCATGTGTTGTGGGTGGTAAAGAGGAGGTAATAAAGAGTAATGAGCTGGTTCATGTATTGTGGGTGGTAAAGAGAAGGTTATAAAGAGTAATGAGCTGGTTCATGTGTTGTGGGTGGTAAAGAGAACGTAATAAAGAGTAATGAGCTGGTTCATGTATTGTGGGTGGTAAAGAGAAGGTTATAAAGAGTAATGAGCTGGTTCATGTGTTGTGGGTGGTAAGGAGAAGGTTATAAAGAGTAATGAGCTGGTTCATGTGTTGTGTGTGGTAAAGAGAAGGTTATAAAGAGTAATGAGCTGGTTCATGTGTTGTGGGTGATAGAGAGAAGGTAATAAAGAGTAATGAGCTGGTTCATGTGTTGTGGGTGGTAAAGAGAAGGTTATAAAGAGTAATGAGCTGGTTCATGAGTTGTGGGTGGTAAAGAGAAGGTAATAAAGAGTAATGAGCTGGTTCATGTGTTGTGGGTGGTAAAGAGAAGGTTATAAAGGGTAATAATGAGCTGGTTCATGTATTGTGGGTGGTAAAGAGAAGGTTATAAAGAGTAATGAGCTGGTTCATGTGTTGTGGGTGGTAAAGAGAATGTTATAAAGAGTAATGAGCTGGTTCATGTGTTGTGGGTGATAGAGAGAAGGTAATAAAGAGTAATGAGCTGGTTCATGTGTTGTGGGTGGTAAAGAGAAGGTTATAAAGAGTAATGAGCTGGTTCATGAGTTGTGGGTGGTAAAGAGAAGGTTATAAAGAGTAATGAGCTGGTTCATGTGTTGTGGGTGATAGAGAGAAGGTAATAAAGAGTAATGAGCTGGTTCATGTGTTGTGGGTGGTAAAGAGAAGGTTATAAAGAGTAATGAGCTGGTTCATGTGTTGTGGGTGGTAAAGAGAAGGTAATAAAGAGTAATGAGCTGGTTCATGTGTTGTGGGTGGTAAAGAGAAGGTTATAAAGGGTAATAATGAGCTGGTTCATGTATTGTGGGTGGTAAAGAGAAGGTTATAAAGAGTAATGAGCTGGTTCATGTGTTGTGGGTGGTAAAGAGAAGGTTATAAAGAGTAATGAGCTGGTTCATGTATTGTGGGTGGTAAAGAGAAGGTTATAAAGAGTAATGAGCTGGTTCATGTGTTGTGGGTGGTAAAGAGAAGGTTATAAAGAGTAATGAGCTGGTTCATGTATTGTGGGTGGTAAAGAGAAGGTTATAAAGAGTAATGAGCTGGTTCATGTGTTGTGGGTGGTAAGGAGAAGGTTATAAAGAGTAATGAGCTGGTTCATGTGTTGTGTGTGGTAAAGAGAAGGTTATAAAGAGTAATGAGCTGGTTCATGTGTTGTGGGTGGTAAAGAGAAGGTTATAAAGAGTAATGAGCTGGTTCATGTGTTGTGGGTGGTAGAGAGAAGGTAATAAAGAGTAATTAGCTGGTTCATGTATTGTGGGTGGTAAAGAGAAGGTAATAAAGAGTAATGAGCTGGTTCATGTGTTGTGGGTGGTAAAGAGAAGGTTATAAAGAGTAATGAGCTGGTTCATGTGTTGTGGGTGGTAAAGAGAAGGTTATAAAGAGTAATGAGCTGGTTCATGTGTTGTGGGTGGTAAAGAGAAGGTTATAAAGAGTAATGAGCTGGTTCATGGGTTGTGGGTGGTAAAGAGAAGTTTATAAAGAGTAATGAGCTGGTTCATGTGCTTTGGGTGGTGAAGAGAATGTTATAAAGAGTAATGAGCTGGTTCATGTGTTGTCTTCAAGGGGTAAAGAAGTCTATGTTTTTTTCATTTGTTGTGAGATAAAATATAACAATGTTCTAAAATGCCCCTCTTCTTCTATTCCAGGTCTTTCTGATGTGCCGTGAGAGGTGCGAGCCCCCCGCCCCAGTCCCGACCCCCTCCCTGGTGCTCCTTCTCCCAGGACCAGGATGGACCCTCTCCCGGGTCATGGCCCTCCACCAGTCAGGATGGACGTTGATGGGCTGGACCTCCAGCAGGTGCCTGTCCTCTCCTTGGACCAGATCCGCTCCATCCGCGCCAACAACAACTACGTGGAGCGCCCCGTGACCCTGGACCATGCCTCCCAGTCCGGCTTCTTCTACGCCCATGATGACCGCTACCCCATCACCCACGGATACCCTCCTCAAGGTTACTCTCATGGTTACTCTCAGGGGTACCCTCTCCCCCGGAGCCAGAGCCAGCAGCAACACACCCACCTTGCCCATCTAAGTCGCTCCAGTACTACCAGTTCAGCCATGTCCCGGATCAGCGCTGCCTCCGACCAGAGACTCCTGGTGGGCCTGACGCCCTCCCACTCTGGCCTGGCCTCGGTGGTGCGCTCCCAGCCTAAAGGAGAACTCAAGCCTGAGGCTTCTCTGGGTAAAGGCCTGGTGGAGGGAGAGGACCTGGGCTTGCACCTGTTTATCTGTGAGCTCTGTGGGAGGTGTAAGTGTCAGGAGTGCTGCGCTCCGCGAAGCCTGCCGTCCTGCTGGGCCTGTGGGCAGCGCTGCCTTTGCTCTGCTGAGAGTGCTGTGGAGTACAGCACCTGTCTGTGCTGCGTTAAGGGCCTGTTCTACCACTGCTCCACTCAGGATGATGAGGACAACTGTGCTGACCGGCCCTGCGCCTGCACATCCGCCCACGCCTGCACCCGCTGGGGCACCATGGGCCTTCTGGCGCTGTGCCTGCCCTGTCTCTGCTGCTACCCACCTGCCAGGCTGTGCCTCGCCCTGTGCCAGCGGGCCCACGACCGAGCCACCCGCCCCGGCTGCCGCTGCAGCAACACCAACACCGTGTGCCGTAAGATCTCCACCTCCAACCCCAACCCTGAGCACACCCCCTTCTGCAGCAAGTCCCTGGAAAAGCCTGTATGACAGGGCTGCAGCGGGAGTCAGCCATCGCCTAGACAACGCAGTCTCAGTGACAACATTACCATGGCAACAAACACTGTTTCCATGACAACGCCATCACCCCCTTCATCCGTGACCTACCTACCGTGACCTTTCACCTTACGTACCTTCCATACTTCTCCTCCTGCCTGAGGAGAAATTACCAAAAGCTTTACTGTACTTCACTGTAACTGTACTGTACTGTACATGTGGAGACTTGAGCCGAAACCTGAAAACCGCCTGGTGCTTTTTGCTGAACTGACTGCCAATCTTAACCTTACTGTGTTACTGTGTGGGCATACTGCCTCTACCTTCCTCTTACTTTGTGGGCCAGCATAGCGTACATACTGTGGCTCTGCTCGGTGGGATGGACTGGGGTTCCTCACTGTGCTGTGTGATGGACTGGGGTTCCTCACTGTGCTGTGTGATGGACTGGGGTTCCTCACTGTGCTATGTGATGGACTGGGGTTCCTCACTGTGCTATGTGATGGACTGGGGTTCCGCACTGTGCTATGTGATGGACTGGGGTTCCTCACTGTGCTGTGTGATGGACTGGGGTTCCTCACTGTGCTGTGTGATGGACTGGGGTTCCTCACTGTGCTGTGTGATGGACTGGTGTTCCTCACTGTGCTGTGTGATGGACTGGTGTTCCTCACTGTGCTATGTGATGGACTGGTGTTCCTCACTGTGCTATGTGATGGACTGGTGTTCCTCACTGTGCTGTGTGATGGACTGGTGTTCCTCACTGTGCTGTGTGATGGACTGGGGTTCCTCACTGTGCTGTGTGATGGACTGGGGTTCCTCAGTGTGCTGTGTGATGGACTGGGTTTCCTCACTGTGATGTGTGATGGACTGGGGATCCTCACTGTGCTATGTGATGGACTGGGGTTCCTCAGTGTGCTGTGTGATGGACTGGGTTTCCTCACTGTGATGTGTGATGGACTGGGGATCCTCACTGTGCTATGTGATGGACTGGCGTTTGCTCTGTTAGACTTGACCTATTTATTATTTATTGGACTTCCTCCTCAGTGAGGTAGAGAGAGAGACAGAGAGAGCGGACCATGTGTGACTCTGAGTACAGTGAGTAAGCTACTAGAACAAATCCCAACACAGCCATTAATAAAAGGAGTCTCTGGCAAATGTATATTCCAGGCATGAGATAGACAGAGACTGGGTGGTCTACAGGGAGTCTACAGGGTGTGCCTCCTTCCATCCCCTCCCTCCCTCCCTGTCGCTCTGAAGAGGCATCCTGGAGCCGACCAACTGAATGGACATACAAGATGTGTCATTGAGCAGCCATGGCTGACATTTTGTGTGAGGCTGATGTAAAGACCCTTTCCTAATGTTGGAACAAAACTCTGAAATTGAAAAATGTATTACTGTTTGACACACCAAAAACGGACCATGATGCACCAGGTGAATCTAAAGTGATTAAGCACATTTGATATGGAAGGCACTATGAGATATAGAGGTGGATCGTCTGTAGTGTTCCCCAGCTGTCTGTCATATGAACAGGGGGGGTGGGGGGGGGGCTCTGTTATGACCAGGTAGTGTGTGTAGGCATGTGTGTCTGTGTATACGTGTGTGTGTGCATGCACGCGCATGTTTGGGTATGTACACTAATGTTTACGTGTAAGTGTGTATGTGGGTCTGTGTATGTTAGTGTGTGGTCTTGCCTGTGTATGTACAGTATATATGTGTGTGTGTGTGTGTGTGTGTGTGTGTGTGTGTGTGTGTGGGTGCACATGTCCCCTTCCTGTTTGCTGTCAGCAGAAGCCTCCTATTTTATTTTTAGCACAGCTGCTTCAGAGGACCCAGAGTCTGGTCAGGTTTCTTCTCCACGGCAGGCTGACGCCAGCCTTCCCCGACCCCTCACCACCTTCATCTCCCCCGCCTCACCCCTCCTTACCCGCTGCCTCTAGTCTACCCATCCCCCAGCCTCCCTCAGTAACCCTCCCCAAACCTCCCCTGAGCCATTCTTTCCTCCCCCCTCCTCTATTTCCCCCCTCCATCTGGACTGCTGCTGTCCACCGTGCAGAGGGACCAAAGAGACAGAGCTTCTCCACAGTCCAAAATACAGAGGGACTTCACAGGAGTGATGACAGGAAGCCAGATAAGAAATATCACTTTCTTTACAGATCCGTCCTCCATCCTTACCACTTCGTCCACAACACGAGGCATTTTGCAACAACAGACATTATATACCTTGACAGGGCTTTTCTCTTCTTGACAGATTCCTCTGGCCAGTTTGATAAACCCCAGGCAGGCCCACCCACCGACCCCTAGTCACATACCCACCCACTTAATGAACTAACAGGTTCCAGTCCTCCTCCTCTGAGTTGATCAGGAGGCAATTAGCTTCTAATGGGGAAAGAGGGAGGGGTGGAGGGAGGTGTGTGGAAGGTGAAACGGAGGAAAAGAGAGAGTGTGAGAGATCTGTGGAAGTGGAGGAAGGAGAAAAGGAAGGGACAGAGGAGTTTGGGGACAGGGGGCTGGAGGTTAGGAAGACTGATGTTAACCTGTGGGAGTGAGGTCATAACAAAGCAACATGGGGAGGTGAAGAACAGGTGGAGAGGGATGGAGGGATAAAGGGATAGGGAGGGACTGAGTCTGGGAGGTCTGGTTGTCTTATGCACTGATATCCAAAACCGGGATTTGAAAAGTAACACGCCATGTCAAGCATGTCTGTGTGTGTGTGTGTGTGTGTGTGTGTGTGTGTGTGTGTGTGTGTGTGTGTGTGTGTGTGTGTGTGTGTGTGTGTGTGTGTGTGTGTGTGTGTGTGTGTGTGTGTGTGTGTGTGTGTGTGTGTGTGTGTGTGTGCTTTACTGTATGTAATGTGTGTCTGTGCGTTTATTCACCTACACACATACACACTCATCCGAGTTGTTAAATTTGCTTTGCTATATTTTTGTATGTACATACTGACTGTTATCCTATACATGTGTGTATGTTTATTCCTTGTTTTGTTCCCTTTTATTATGATCACTGTTTCTATTATTATTTTCTATTATATTGAACATTTACTTTGAGTCACAGACTTGGTCAATACTTCTAACCGTTTTAGAGGTTTTTCACTGTGGAGGAGAAGCTCACTGACCATCGGCCAAACCTGTTATTTGTACCTCCACTTCACTATCTCCTCTGTGATTAATTTCACACGCACACATTCAGACACACACAAATACACACTCACGCACACACTTCACGGCCACTGTGCAAGGCCCAGGTTAATGGTCTCTCCTCCACAGTCCAGCCCGTGTAGAGCTCTCCCAGGTGGTCAGATGTTGAGTGGAAGGGCTCAGTGTGTAGGTACTGTACTGTACAGTACATGCATTTCTACAGAATAACAACTAACCCTCCAGGGTGCTGTATGCAGGCTACAGGTTAACCACTAAACTTCCCCATGTCGTATTAGTAAATATTGCTTTGGTACAATTGGCATCTTGTATGTTGTAAAAGAATTTAAGGAGAATATATGGACACATAGAAATTTATCAAAATGAATATATTATATATATATTAAATATACATTTCACACATATTTCTTTTCCGTTGCTGATATTACAGATGCGTCACAGATATTTATTTAACGGTTGCGATGAGAGAAGTATTTATTTAACGGTGGATGTGGCGAGGATGATGATGACTGTTGTTGGCTTTTTGGTTTGGTTTCTCTTGGAGTGGTGTGGCGGCTGCAGCCCTCATGGCTAAAGATAACCAATAAAAGGTGTTTCCAAACGGCCTGCATTTCGCTGCCTCTTCTTTGGTGTGTGTGCGTGTGTGCGTGTGTGTGTGTGTTAGATGCTCACACTGTGTTAACCCTTGTAGACTGTCAGGGTAGATCAAATCAAATCAAATTTATTTATATAGCCCTTCGTACATCAGCTGATATCTCAAAATGCTGTACAGAAACCCAGCCTAAAACCCCAAACAGCAAGCAATGCAGGTGTAGAAGCACGGTGGCTAGGAAAAACTCCCTAGAAAGGCCAAAACCTAGGAAGAAACCTAGAGAGGAACCAGGCTATGTGGGGTGGCCAGTCCTCTTCTGGCTGTGCCGGGTGGAGATTATAACAGAACATGGCCAAGATGTTCAAATGTTCATAAATGACCAGCATGGTCGAATAATAATAAGGCAGAACAGTTGAAACTGGAGCAGCAGCACGGCCAGGTGGACTGGGGACAGCAAGGAGTCATCATGTCAGGTAGTCCTGGGGCATGGTCCTAGGGCTCAGGTCCTCCGAGAGAGAGAAAGAGAGAAGGAGAGAATTAGAGAACGCACACTAAGATTCACACAGGACACCGAATAGGACAGGAGAAGTACTCCAGATATAACAAACTGACCCTAGCCCCCCGACACATAAACTACTGCAGCATAAATACTGGAGGCTGAGACAGGAGGGGTCAGGAGACACTGTGGCCCCATCCGAGGACCCCCCCGGACAGGGCCAAACAGGAAGGATATAACCCCACCCACTTTGCCAAAGCACAGCCCCCACACCACTAGAGGGATATCTTCAACAACCAACTTACCATCCTGAGACAAGGCTGAGTATAGCCCACAAAGACCTCCGCCACGGCACAACCCAAGGGGGTGGGGGGCGCCAACCCAGACAGGATGACCAGAGCCTTTCCGTTCACCCTCCCACTCCTGGGCCAGACTACACTCAATCATATGACCCACTGAAGAGATGAGTCTTCAGTAGAGACTTAAAGGTTGAGACCGAGTTTGCGTCTCTGACATGGGTAGGCAGACTGTTCCATAAAAATGGAGCTCTATAGGAGAAAGCCCTGCCTCCAGCTGTTTGCTTAGAAATTCTGGGGACAATTAGGAGGCCTGCGTCTTGTGACCTTAGCATACGTGTAGGTATGTGTAGATGAACAGAGTAGTAATCATATCCATATCCTGTTCAAAATACTTGAGGCCTTTCCTCAATCGACCAATTTGCCATGCAGAAAAGGAGTGTGTGTGTGTGTGTGTGTGTGTGTGTGTGTGTGTGTGTGTGTGTGTGTGTGTGTGTGTGTGTGTGTTTGTGTGTGTGTGTGTGTGTGTGTGTGTGTGTGTGTGTGTGTGTGTGTGCGTGTTTGTGTGTGTGCTGTATGGACCAAACTGTATGGTCAAGGGGAGCAGGTCTTTGTCTGTGGTTCTTCACTCCCTCACGTCACTCTGTTGGCCCCATAAATAAGTCATCAAGGCCAGCTCACACTAATGGCTTCTTATAGGAGTGAATACTTGTGTGTGTGTGTTAGTATGCATGCACTTGAGAAAAACACTTCCTTTCTGCTCATCATGACAAATAGAAATGCATTAAAGCAGACCTTAGTGTCTCCCACCTGCCTGCCTTTCCCTGGAGCCGCTCACTCACTCACTCACTCACTCACTCACTCACTCACTCACTCACTCACTCATGCATATCATGAAACCAACATGCATATCACACACAATTACACCAAAGCACACAATAGACAATTCTCAAATATAAGATCAGCGTCATGAAACATGTACCTTCATCTGATAACATCCTTCATTCTCTCCTATGGCTGTACTTCCACAACCTTATAGCCTACAACCTCAGACCAGCTTACCCTGTGATCTGTCATCCTCTCCTCTTCTGCTCTGCCAGTAAGGAGACAAGCTCATGAGTGATGCTACTTCCATCCTTAACCTTTGACCGCTGTGTTAAAGGAGTAGGCGTTAGGGGTCAGGGGCGTTCTGCTCCCTGCCCGACCCCCTACCCCGGCTGCATTGTGCATCTTCTATGTGGCCCTTGTTGTTTCTATACAGGCACTGTCCTGGATGCCCAGGGAGTCAGTCTCAAAGCCACAGAGGAACAAAAGCACCTGTCTGTCAAATCTCCATACAGCTGTCAGACACAAAGAATGCATTTCTGGAGCCCAAACAGAACATTCACTGCCTATGTTTGCTTAGAAGACTCAACCAGTGTATGTGTGTGAGTGTGTTTGTGTGTGTGTGTGCGTGCGTGCAGTTAGCAGTTAGCAACTATCTAACAGGTTATTAGAGGAGAGCAGGCAGTTGACCATAGCTCAGCCTTATGTGTGTGTTGGAGAGAAACCCTGTCTGTCACTCCTGAACCTGGCATGTGGATGGAGCTTCTAGGATGGACATACACACTATCTGTATCGGTTGTGACAGCACTTCTTTATGTATACAATATTGTTTAGAATAAAATAAAAAAGGTGTACTATCCCTTTAATTGGTCTGTTCATTCAGGCCCATTCACTTATTGTAAAGTATGTATTGAGTAAAAGTAGTCTATTATTGTTGTATCTTGTTGGTTTTCTGCATTTTTTACTCTCAGACCCGCTCAATTGCACCCTGGGTACAAATAATGTATAGGAAATTGAATTTAATGGAATAATCACTCTAATACTACTGCCAAGCGACGAAACCATGTCTTTCTCATTCACATCTTCAATCAGGATTGTTCTCATGGCCATGCCAGACCTTCTTCCCCTCAGTGTCCCTGAGAAGTGCTTCAGGCATGGGAGTCATCCAGACACCAGAATCACTGGATCATTTTCTCAAATAGGCAATGAAATGGGGCTGAAAGATGGGCTGAAGAATGGGCTAAAGGATGGGCCCCAGTGTAATTTTTGTAATTGTTATTAGGATCCCATTAGCTAATGCCGTAACGCTAGCTAATCTTTCTGGGGTCCTAAACCAATTAACAAGACATTACAAACAGCTACAAATCAAGACTTCACAAACATTCAACAAGTAGATAACACAGACAATTAAAATACCTGACAGGAAACACATTTAACATTCAGTTGATGCTTTCTATTCCTTTCCAGTCATATGGTCTATCGCATATTTTTTTCTTGAAGGTGGATTTACTTTTTTGCCTGAGAAATGTGGATTGGTAAAGAGTTCCATTCAGCTATGGCTCAACATAAAACTGCAGATTTAAGGTGATTTGTCCTTGGCTTGGCTTGTCTTAGCTGCCCTGAATTTGTCTGTTTTGGTGGTTATGCATGTTGCTAGTATGTACTGGCCTGAAAAATACTTTTTTAAATAAAAAAATAAAAAATATGACTGGATACTAATTATTTTTCAACGTGAAGCCATGAGAGATTCTGATGCATTTGGATAATATTCATATGGATTTATATACAGTGCCTTGCGAAAGTATTCGGCCCCCTTGAACTTTGCGACCTTTTGCCACATTTCAGGCTTCAAACATAAAGATATAAAACTGTATTTTTTTGTGAAGAATCAACAACAAGTGGGACACAATAATGAAGTGGAACGACATTTATTGGATATTTCAAACTTTTTTTACAAATCAAAAACTGAAAAATTGGGCGTGCAAAATTATTCAGCCCCTTTACTTTCAGTGCAGCAAACTCTCTCCAGAAGTTCAGTGAGGATCTCTGAATGATCCAATGTTGACCTAAATGACTAATGATGATAAATACAATCCACCTGTGTGTAATCAAGTCTCCGTATAAATGCACCTGCACTGTGATAGTCTCAGAGGTCCGTTAAAAGCGCAGAGAGCATCATGAAGAACAAGGAACACACCAGGCAGGTCCGAGATACTGTTGTGAAGAAGTTTAAAGCCGGATTTGGATACAAAAATATTTCCCAAGCTTTAAACATCCCAAGGAGCACTGTGCAAGCGATAATATTGAAATGGAAGGAGTATCAGACCACTGCAAATCTACCAAGACCTGGCCGTCCCTCTAAACTTTCAGCTCATACAAGGAGAAGACTGATCAGAGATGCAGCCAAGAGGCCCATGATCACTCTGGATGAACTGCAGAGATCTACAGCTGAGGTGGGAGACTCTGTCCATTGGACAACAATCAGTCGTATATTGCACAAATCTGGCCTTTATGGAAGAGTGGCAAGAACAAAGCCATTTCTTAAAGATATCCATAAAAAGTGTCGTTTAAAGTTTGCCACAAGCCACCTGGGAGACACACCAAACATGTGGAAGAAGGTGCTCTGGTCAGATGAAACCAAAATTGAACTTTTTGACAACAATGCAAAACGTTATGTTTGGCGTAAAAGCAACACAGCTCATCACCCTGAACACACCATCCCCACTGTCAAACATGGTGGTGGCAGCATCATGGTTTGGGCCTGCTTTTCTTCAGCAGGGACAGGGAAGATGGTTAAAATTGATGGGAAGATGGATGGAGCCAAATACAGGACCATTCTGGAAGAAAACCTGATGGAGTCTGCAAAAGACCTGAGACTGGGACGGAGATTTGTCTTCCAACAAGACAATGATCCAAAACATAAAGCAAAATCTACAATGGAATGGTTCAAAAATAAACATATCCAGGTGTTAGAATGGCCAAGTCAAAGTCCAGACCTGAATCCAATCGAGAATCTGTGGAAAGAACTGAAAACTGCTGTTCACAAATGCTCTCCATCCAACCTCACTGAGCTCGAGCTGTTTTGCAAGGAGGAATGGGAAAAAATGTCAGTCTCTCGATGTGCAAAACTGATAGAGACATACCCCAAGCGACTTACAGCTGTAATCGCAGCAAAAGGTGGCGCTACAAAGTATTAACTTAAGGGGGCTGAATAATTTTGCACGCCCAATTTTTCAGTTTTTGATTTGTTAAAAAAGTTTGAAATATCCAATAAATGTCGTTCCACTTCATGATTGTGTCCCACTTGTTGTTGATTCTTCACAAAAAAATACAGTTTTATATCTTTATGTTTGAAGCCTGAAATGTGGCAAAAGGTCGCAAAGTTCAAGGGGGCCGAATACTTTCGCAAGGCACTGTATAACTGGACAGTATTCTAAGTGTGATAGTGGCTAACCAGACCCTTCAACACAGCACCCCCATTAGCCTGGATATCATGGAAATCAGACAGGACAAGCTTTGCAGACTCTTCTCTCTCTGTGTGTGTGTGTGTGTTTGGGGGGAGGAATAGACTTCTCTGCTGTGGCTGGCAGTTGGAGTGTGTGTGGAATGTGTGTCAGGGAGGGAGGGGGAGTGATTGAGGGAAGAAAGGAGGGAGAAAGGGAGGGGTGATTAAACTGCAGAGAGGTCGCTGCACATCTGCGGATCCCTCCCCCCTCTCTTGTGTGTGCGTGGAAGAGATGGGTGATTTTCTAAACTGTTCTCCCTCCCTCTAACTCTCCCTCCTCTGTTCTGTGCCAGTGCTGTGATTAGATCCACAGGAAATATTCTACAGCAGCTCAGATGTTTATCTTATTCATTTCATTCAGTACTTTCTGTAATCAGGAGACACAACCCCTGGAGAGGATTCAGCTTCCCTTTCACATGCTCATCTCTCTCTCTCTCTGTGTGTGTGTGTGTGTGTGTGTGTGTGTGTGTGTGTGTGTGTGTGTGTGTGTGTGTGTGTGTGTGTGTGTGTGTGTGTGTGTGTGTGTGTGTGTGTGTGTGTGTGTGTGTGTGTGTGTGTAGAATCACAGGGAGAATGTTTTTAGATAAATAACTCATACAGAACATAATAGATCATTGCAGCGAGGAGATTCCAGTGTAAAATCAGTGTAACGATCATTATTATAATGACTTGGATGAATAATTATGGTAATTCTCAGAACTTTGGTAGTTGATTTTATGGAAAGGAACAGAGGAGACAGGCTGTGTAGGAACAGAAAAGTCATATTGAGATGGAATGATGAGCAGAGTGGGAAAAGGTGTGGAAAGAAACAGATTTGTTTTAACTGGGATGCCAAATGATAGCATTTGTGAAACGGAAGAGAAGTTAATGTGTTTGTGGCAGAGAACTGAGAAGAGAGAGAGAGAAGAGACTGTGTGTGTGTGTGTGTGTGTGTGTGTGTGTGTGTGTGTGTGTGTGTGTGTGTGTGTGTGTGTGTGTGTGTGTGTGTGTGCGAGCGAGGGAGCGAGCGAGCGAGCGTTCGGGTGTGCATGTGCAGCGTGTGTGTGTATGAGTGCAGACAGCTGGAGGAGGAGATGATGGGAATGGTATCTCAGAGGTCCAGAGGTGTGTATTCATGGATGCCAAGGGAAGCCAGGCTTCCAAGAAAAATGTAAAAAACGTGAACAATAATCTTTCGTCTCTTTGTGTTTCATAATTTTCCTTCAATTCGCAAGTGGCTGAATGTATCTCACCGGAAAAGCATCAGAGCGAAACAGCGCCGCTCTGTCTTAACATGGCATGTGTAGCCAATGTACAGTGCCTTGCGAAAGTATTCGGCCCCCTTGAACTTTGCGACCTTTTGCCACATTTCAGGCTTCAAACATAAAGATATAAAACTGTATTTTTTTGTGAAGAATCAACAACAAGTGGGACACAATCATGAAGTGGAACGACATTTATTGGATATTTCAAACTTTTTTAACAAATCAAAAACTGAAAAATTGGGCGTGCAAAATTATTCAGCCCCCTTAAGTTAATACTTTGTAGCGCCACCTTTTGCTGCGATTACAGCTGTAAGTCGCTTGGGGTATGTCTCTATCAGTTTTGCACATCGAGAGACTGACATTTTTTCCCATTCCTCCTTGCAAAACAGCTCGAGCTCAGTGAGGTTGGATGGAGAGCATTTGTGAACAGCAGTTTTCAGTTCTTTCCACAGATTCTCGATTGGATTCAGGTCTGGACTTTGACTTGGCCATTCTAACACCTGGATATGTTTATTTTTGAACCATTCCATTGTAGATTTTGCTTTATGTTTTGGATCATTGTCTTGTTGGAAGACAAATCTCCGTCCCAGTCTCAGGTCTTTTCCAGACTCCATCAGGTTTTGTTCCAGAATGGTCCTGTATTTGGCTCCATCCATCTGATGCTGTCTGGCCAAAAAGAGTGTGACATTGTTGCCGCCGCTTCGAATTCGATAGCAAGTGAAGCATTTGGCGTCCCTTGATATTCTTTTCTTTAAGGAATAGCCAATTAGCATCGAGCTAAACTGAGTGAGCTGTGAATGGTCCTGGCGCACCCAAAAAAGTATCAAGGGAAGCCAGTTTGGATTTGCCTTCACGCCAACAATGTCAAAAGAAAAACGTATTTGTCTGAAAAAACGTGAATTGTTGCATCTATTTGTGTTGTCCTCCGGTGGATAACTAGCTAAAGTTATTCCTTTCCTAAATTAGCCATGGGTTGGAATAGGGATTTGGATTTGTGGTTTTACTTAATACTCCGTAGGCTACTCGCCAATGATTATAACAACGATTCTGATCCAACCATAAATTCCTACATTGTGCACTTGGCCTGAAAGGACGGAAGTTCAATATGTATCTAGATGTAGTAGGCTAATATTAATTAGCTGGTTCATCGTTGCCCAAGAAAGGAAGTTTCAGTGTTTTCATATGCCTCTGAATCATAAGGGCAAATAACAGTAATGGGCGTGCAAAACCACTCAAGGTGCAAATATGGTGCAACAATGCACTTTAATACCTAGGCAGGAAGGAACTCTGGCTCTGCTTCATGACCTTAGCTGTTCTATATCTACATTCCGGAGGATGTCTTTAGCTATCTACTCTAGCCTGGCAATTAGCTCATTTTCAGGTGATCATATTCCCACTGTGCACAGATGTCAGTTCAACCTCTAGTTCTGATTTACACAGCCAGGTCACCCGTGATACAAGTCAGTATTCGACGTTCATCCATGTCTGAGGATGTGAGGAGATGATGTGGAAACTGGCCACAATGGGCAACAATGAGTGCTGTTATCTTCAAGTAGGTTTTGTTTTTTGGGGGGTATTATGGATCGGTGTAAGCATCTGTCTGTGATTCCAAAGGTAAGCATCTGCCTCTGATTACAAAAGTTTGCAAGTTCGAACCAGTAATAGACCTTTTGTTTTTTGTGTTTTAAGTCTGATCGAAATTTGAAGTTTGAGAAACATGGTTGAACGTCTAAATCATTTTTATTTCCCTTTTGATCTTGTCTCATCGCTGCAAATCCCCAACGGGCTCAGGAGAGGCAAAGATGGAGTTATGCATCCTCTGAAACATGACCCGCCTAACCGCGATCCTTAAAACCCGCAATCTTAAACTGGAAGCCAGCCTCACCAATGTGTTGGAGGAAACACCATTCAACTGGCGACCGGGGTCAGCCTGCAGGCACCCAGCCCACCACAAAGAGTTGCCTGGGCACAATGAGCCAAGTAAAGCCCCCCGGCCAAACCCTCCCCTAACCCAGACGACGCTGGGCCAATTGTGTGCCGTCTTATGGGACTCCCGGACACGGCCCGGTTGTGGTACAGCCCGGGAATGAACCCGGATCTATAGTAATGCCTCTAGCACTGCAATGCACAGTAGTGTCTTAGATCGCTGCACCACTCGGGAGGCCCTGAATGTCTAATTCTGACATAAGACTGTCAGAGATAGTTGTCATTGGATTTAGGTTAAAAGTTGGGTGAAAAAAGGACAAAATTCCCTTACGTTGATTACTTTTTACAAATCCAATTACTTTCCCACATTGATGTTCCATGTTGATTTTTTGGGTTGAAATGACATGGAAACAATGTTAATTCAAGCAGTTATTTTTCTGCAGTGGGTTGTCATCGCATCAAAGCAGATAGCTATCAGTTTTAGTTATGAACATAGAACCAAAGCTGCTTTAAACCGTCTACAGTGGCTTGTGAAAGTATTCACCCACCTTGGCATTTATCCTATTTTGTTGCCTTACAACCTGGAATTAAAATAGATTTTTGTGAGGTTTGTATCATTTGATGTACACAACATGCCTACCACTTTGAAGATGCAAAATATTTTTATTGTGAAACAAACAAGAAATAAGAAAACTCGAGCGTGCATAGCTATTCAACCCCCCAAAGTCAGTACTTTGTAGAGCCACCTTTTGCAGAAATGACAGCTGCACATCTCTTGAGGTATGTCTCAAAAGCTTGGCACCTCTAAACACTGGGTTTGTTGTCCAATCTTCAAGACAAAACTGCTCCAGCTCCTTCAAGTTGGATGGGTTCCGCTGGTGTACAGCTATCTTTAAGTCATACCGCAGATTCTCAATTGGATTGAGGTCTGGGCTTTGACTAGGCCATTCCAAGACATTTAAATGTTTCCCGTTAAACCAGTCAAGTGTTGCTTTAGCAGTATGCTTAGGGTCATTGTCCTGCTGGAAGGTGAACCTCCGTCCCAGTCTCAAATCTCTGGAAGACTGAAACAGGTTCCCCTCAAGATTTTCCTGTATTTAGCGCCATTTATCATTCCTTCAATTCTGACCAGTTTTCCAGTCCCTGCCAATGAAAAACATTCTCACAGCATGATGCTGCCACCACCATGCTTCACTGTGGGGATGGTGTTCTCGGGGTGATGAGAGGAGTTGGGTTTGCGCCAGACATAGCGTTTTCCTTGATGGCCAAAAAGCTCAATTTTAGTCTCATCTGACCAGATAACCTTCTTCCATATGTTTGGGTAGTCTCCCACATGCCTTTTGGCGAACTCCAAACGTGTTTCCTTATTTTTTTCTTTATGCAATGGCTTTTTTCTGGCCACTCTTCCATAAAGCCCAGCTCTGTGGAGTGTACGGTTTAAAGTGGTCCTGTGGACAGATACTCTCATCTACCACGTGGAGCTTTGGAGCTCCTTCGGGGTATCTTTGGTCTCTTTGTTGCCTCTCTGATTAATGCCCTCCTTGCCTGGTCCTTGAGGTTTGGTGGGCGGCCCTCTCTTGGCAGGTTTGTTGTGGTTCCATATTCTTTCCATTTTTTAATAATGGATTTAATGGTGCTCCGTGGTATTCTTAAAGTTTCTGAT
This sequence comes from Oncorhynchus mykiss, assembly GCF_057628025.1. NCBI lineage: Eukaryota > Metazoa > Chordata > Actinopteri > Salmoniformes > Salmonidae > Oncorhynchus > Oncorhynchus mykiss. The sequence goes on along the minus strand of NC_143033.1, from coordinate 30,944,022 downwards.
ATTTTTTTATAACCCAACTCTGACCTGTACTTCTCCACAACTTTGTCCCTGACCTGTTTGGAGAGCTCCTTGGTCTTCATGGTGCCGCTTGCTTGATTGTGCCCCTTGCTTAGTGGTGTTGCAGACTCTGGGGCCTTTCAGAACAGGTATATATATATATACATACTGAGATCATGTGACAGATCATGTGACACTGAGATTGCACACAGGTAGACTTTATTTAACGAATTATGTGACTTCTGAAGGTAATTGGTTTCACCAGATCTTATTTAGGAGCTTCATAGCAAAGGGGTGAATACATATGCACACACCTCTTTTCCGTTAAATTATTATAATAATTTTTTTAAACAAGTACTTTTTTCATTTCACTTCACCAATTTGGATTATATTGTGTTTGTCCATTACATGAAATCAATTTAAATTACAGGTTGTAATGCAACAAAATAGGAAAAATGCCAAGGGGGATGAATACTTTTGCAAGGCACTGTAGCTGTACCTGGTTGGGTACATCGCACAAGATGTTCACATACCTAGCACAGGGATGAGAGTATCATTGCACCTGTTTACACTGAAGCCTCTTGAAAATCATACACAATACATTTGCATTCCCTTCCTTTCATGGTGCAGGCGCTTGGCTGCACCATGTTTTACAGTATGTATTTGTCCTTAACTTTCTGCACAAGGGGAAAATGGCGCTGGAGGAGATGGCCGCCCTTTTACGGTCTCCTAAACAATTGTGCTATTATGTGTTTTTTTTTCCCGTAATATTTGTAAATTATTTTGTACATAATGTTTCTGCAACCGTATCTTACGGAAGAAAAGAGCTTCTGGATATCAGGACAGCGATCACTCACCTCGGATTAGACAAAGATTTCTTCAACAACAACAGCAGCAGCAAGCAGGACTCACACGATATTCGCCAAAAACCCCACATGGCAGACATCCCAATTATTCACAAAAGGAAGCGACGCAGAGGACAAAGAGCTGGATGCCTCGTCCGGACCCGCAGAAGACAACTAGGAAAGCTGCCGTTACTGTCAATATTACTCGCCAACGTGCAATCATTGGACAATAAACTAGACGAGGTAAGATCACAAATATCCTACCAACGGGACATCAAAAACTGTAATATTCTATGCTTCACGGAATCGTGGCTGAATGACGACATGGATATTCAGCTAGCGGGATACACGCTGCACCGGCAGGATAGAACAGCACACTCCGGTAAGACGAGGGGGCGGTCTGTGCATATTTGTAAACAACAGCTGGTGCACGAAATCTAAGGAAGTCTCTAGATTTTTCCCGCCTGAAGTTGAGTATATTGTGATAAACTGCAGGCCACACTACTTGCCTAGAGAGTTCTCAGCTATACTTTTCGTGTCTGTTTATTTACCACCACAGACAGATGCTGGCACTAAGACCGCACTCAGTCAGTTGTATAAGGAAATAAGCAAACAGGAAACCACTCACCCAGAGGCGGCGCTCCTAGTGGCCGGAGACTTTAATGCAGGGAAACTTTATTCAGTTCTACCAAATCTCTATCAACATGTTAAATGTGCAACCAGAGGGGAAAAAAGTATAGATCACCTGTACTTCACACACAGAGACGCGTACAAAGCTCTCCCTCGCCCTCCATTTGGTAAATTCGACCACAACTCTAACCTCCTGATTCCTGCTTACAAGCAAATATTCAAGCAGGAAGCACCAGTGACTCGGTCTATAAAAAAATTGTCAGATGAAGCAGATGCTAAACTACAGTAATGCTTTGCTATCACAGACTGGAACATGTTCCGGGATTCTTCCGATGACATTGAGGAATACACCACATCAGTCACTGGCTTTATCAATAAGTGCATTGAGGACGCCGTCCCCACAGTACGTACATACCCCAACCAGAAGCCATGGATTACAGGCAACATTCACACTGAGCTAAAGGGTAGAGCTGCCGCTTTCAAGCTGCGGGACTCTAACCCGGAAGCTTACAAGAAATCCCGCTATGCCCTGCGACGAACCATCAAACAGGCAAAGCGTCAATACAGGGCTAAGATTGAATCATACTACACCGGCTCCGACCCTCGTCGGATGTGGCAGGGCTTGCAAACTATTACAGACTACAAAGAGAAGCACAGCCGCGAGCTGCCCAGTGACACGAGCCTACAAGACGAGCTAAATCACTTCTATGCTCACTTCGAGGCAAGCAACACTGAGGCATGCATGAGAGCATCAGCTGTTCCGGATGACTGTGTGATCACACTCTCCGTTGCCGACGTGAGTAAGACCTTTAAACAGGTCAACATACACAAGGCTGCGAGGAAAGACGGATTACCAGGACGTTTGCTCTGGGCATGTGCTAACCAACTGGCAGGTGTCTTCACTGACATTTTCAACATGTCCCTGATTGAGTCTGTAATACCAACATGCTTCAAGCAGACCACCATAGTCTCTGTGCCCAAGAACACAAAAGCAACCTGCCTAAATGACTACAGACCCATAGCACTCACGTCCGTAGCCATGAAGTGCTTTGAAATGCTGGTAATGGCTCACATCAACACCATTATTCCAGAAACCCTAGACCCACTCCAATTGGCATAACCCCCCAAACATATCCACAGATGATGCAATCTCTTTTGCACTCCACACTGCCGTTTCCCACCTGGGCAAAAGGATAACCTATGTGAGAATGCTGTTCATTGACTACAGCTCAGCGTTCAACACCATAGTACCCTCAAAGCTCATCACCAAGCTAAGGATCCTGAGACTACACACCTCCCTCTGCCCCCAGGTGGTGAGGGTAGGTAGCAACACATCTGCCACGCTGATCCTCAACACTGGAGCTCCCCAGGGGTGCATGCTCAGTCCCCTCCTGTACTCCCTGTACACCCACGACTGCGTGGCCAGGCACGACTCCAACACCATCATTAAGTTCGCTCACGACACAACAGTGGTAGGCCTGATCACCGACAACGACGAGACAGCATATAGGGAGGAGGTCAGAGACCTGGCCGGGTGGTGCCAGAATAACAACCTATCCCTCAAAGTAACCAAGACTAAGGAGTTGATTGTGGACTACAGGAAAAGGAGCACCGAGCACGTCCCCATTCTCATCGACGGGGCAGTAGTGGAGCAGGTTGAGCACTTCAAATTCCTTGGTGTCCACATCAACAACAAACTAGAATGGTCCAAACACACCAATACAGTCGTGAAGAGGGCACGACAAAGCCTATTCCCCCTCAGGAAACTAAAACGATTTGGCATGGGTCCTGAGATCCTCAAAAGGTTCTACAGCTGCATCATCGAAAGCATCCTGACCGGTTGCATCACTGCCTGGTACGGCAATTGCTCGGCCGCAAGGCACTTCAGAGAGTAATGCGTACGGCCCAGTACATCACTGGGGCAAAGCTGCCTACCATCCAGGACCTCTACACCAGGCGGTGTCAGAGGAAGGCCCTAAAACTTGTCAAAGACCCCAGTCATAGACTGTTCTCTCTACTACCGCATGGCAAGCGGTACCGGAGTGTCAAGTCTAGGACAAAAAGGCTTCTCAACAGTTTTTACCCCCAAGCCATAAGACTCCTGAACAGGTAACCAAATGGTTATTTGCATTGTGTGCCTCCTCCCAACCCCTCTTTTACGCTGCTGCTTCTCTCTGTTTATCTTATATGCATAGTCACTTTAACTATACATTCATGTACATACTACCTAAATTGGCCGGACCAACCAGTGCTCCCGCACATTGGCTAACCGGGCTACCTGCATTGTGTCCCACCACCCGCCAACCCCTCTTTTTACACTTCTGCTACTCTCTGTTCATCATATATGCATAGTCACTTTAACGATACCTATATGTACATACTACCTCAATAAGCCTCACTAACCGGTGTCTGTATATAGCCTTGCTACTCTTTTTTCAAATGTCTTTTTACTGTTATTTTATTTCTTTACTTACCTACACACACACATACTTTTTTCCCCCTGCACCATTGGTTAGAGCCTGTACGTAAGCATTTCACTGTAAGATCTCTCTCTACCTGTTGTATTCGGCGCACGTGACAAATAAACTTTGATGTGATTTGATTTGAAAACACTGGGATGAGAGGCTCACAAAATAGCCAACTGTTCATGTTGACAAAGTAGCATCAATCCGAGTTTGGACAAAGTGTAGCCTGTTTGGTTTGCATCCTAAACACGTATCATTCAGTTATAACTGCTAGTGAGGCTCCTTTCTTTCCAGGCCATTGAAATAGCTTTACATACCCATCTGGGCACACACTTCAATTCTACATCTATTCCAAGTTGGTTTCATTTAATTGCTGTGGAAACAATGTTTGTTCAACCAGTGTGTGCCCAGTGGGTAATTGAAGGGTTTTGCACACCTGTTACCTATTATTTGCCCTTATAATTTGAAGGTATATGAAAACACTGAAACTGGAAATAAACTATTGAATGGTCAGTGATCATCACCATCTGAAGCATGTAATTAACTATACTGAACAAAAATATATACACATCATGTAAAGTGTTGGTCCCATGTTTCATGAGCTAAAATAAAAGATTCCAGAAATTTTCCATAAGCTTATTTCTTTCACATTTTGTGCACAAATTGGTTTACATCCCTGTTAATGAAAATGTTTTCTTTGCCAAGATAATTCATCCACCTGACAGGTGTGGCATATCAACAAGCTGAATAAACAGCATGATCATTACACAGGTGCACCTTGTGTTGGGACAATAAAAGGCCACTCTAAAATGTGCAGTTTTGTCAAACAACACAATGCCACAGATGTCTCAAGTTTTGAGGGAGCGTGCAATTGGCATGTTGACTGCAGGAATGTCCACCACGTCACGCCTGCTCCCGCTCTTCCTCTCTGGTGCTCGAGGGCGCCAGACTGCCTTCATTACACACACCTGTCACCATCGTTACGTCACCTGTGCTTCATCACCGGTCACCATCATACGCAGCAGCACATCATTGGACTCACCTGGACTCCTTTAATTTGTTGATTGCCTTCCCTATCTCTGTCTGCTTCCCCGTGTGTTCCCTGTGTCAGCATTGTTGTCGTTTCCGTTTCCCCTGTCGAGACGCTGTCCGTATTCTGGTCCTGTGCTGTTTCATGTCCGTTATTCATTAAATGTTCACTCCCTGTACCTGCTTCTCGTCCCCGGCGTCTGTCCTTACACACCAGAGCTGTTACCAGAGAATGTAATGTTCATTTTTCTACCATAAGCCACCTCCAACGTTGTTTTAGAGAATTTGGCAGGACGTCCACCCGGCCTCACACCTGCAGACCACGTGTATGACGTTGTGTGCGCAAGTGGTTTGCTGATGTCAACATTATGAACAGAGTGCCCCATGGTGGCGGTGGGGTTATGGTATGGGCAGGCATAAGCTACGGAAAACGAACACAATAGCATTTTACCGATGGCATTTTGAATTGACGAGCTCCTGAGACCCATTGTAGTGCCATTAATCTGCCGCCATCACCTCATGTTTCAGCATGGAAATGCACAGCCACATGTCGCAAGGATCTGAACACAATTCCTGGAAGCTGGCCACTACTGGCCACTTCTTCCATGGCCTGCATACTCACCACACATGTCACTCACTGAGCATGTTTGGGATGCTGAGGATCGACGTGTACGAAAGTGTGTTCCAGTTCCTGCCAATATCCAGCAACTTCGCACAGCCATTGAAGAGGAGTGGGACAACATTCCACAGGTCACAATCAACAGCTTGATCAACTCTATGCGAAGGAGATGTGCCACGCTGCGTGAGGCAAATGGTGGTCACACCAGATACTGACTGGTTTAATGATCCACTCCCCTACCTTTTTTAAAGGTATTTGTGACCAACAGATGCATATCTGTATTGTCAGTCATGTGAAATCCATAGATTAGGGCCTAATGAATATATTTCAATTGACTGATTTCCTCATATGAACTGTAACTCTTTGGACTGTAAATCTTTGAAATCTTTGCATGTTGTGTTTATATTTTTGTTTAGTATAAGTCAAATTCTATTTAGGTTGCAACGTTTTATTGGCCAAGTGTGACCATCATGATAGCCTACATAGGGTTAGATTATTTGATGATGTTGAAATGTTTAAGTTGAAATGGTGCTGGGATAGCGGAGACATCTTCTGTTTTCTTTGCGACTTGCGGTAACTCTCTGTGGTTCTAAATCAATAGTTTAGTCATTCGACAATGTCGGACACATTAGTATGCTTGACCATACTGTAGGTCATGTAACTTTTTGTTACATGCAAACATTTTTTGTGGACTTCAGCAGACAGATGTTGCTATCTGGTTTTGTGATGAAACAAATGTGTGGTTGAATTTATTCTTCCACTGTGAGACTGTTGTCTTCTTGGCCTTAAATATCACGTGACGTATGAACTAATGGGTTGTAGAGCAAACAATTATCACAACACATAGGTTGTAATATGTATTTTTTCCTGGCTTTGCTTCCCCAGTGATTTTACCCACACACCACTACTGCAGAGGTCAAGGGTCAGGGGTCAGCAGAGAGGTTTAACACACTTCCTGCTGCTGTTGCCTGGATAACAACACCACTCTCCCCCTCTCCCTCTCTGTCTCTTCCTCTTCTGCTCCACCATTCACAACTCCCTTCTGTTCTATCACTCATGCCGTTTCTGCATCTTTGCTTTCTGCTGGCCTCTATCCATCATCTCTCTATCTCCTCTATCTCTTGTTGTCATCTATCCATCATCCTCCTCTATCATCTCGCTTCCCCCCCCCCTCTCTCTTAATCACACACACACACTTCTCTTCCAGAGATGATTTTTCCATGCGTGTGCGAGAACACACACACACACACACACACACACATACACCTTTTCTTTATGCAGATCAAAGTACAGTACAGTACTCCTCTCTCCATAATGCACTACCACCTGTCTCTGTGCCCTCAGTCAATCAATGAGCTGCATCGAGGTCCATCCTGCTCTTTCCATAGATCTGTCCTGTTGATCCATGCTGCCTGGCCTGGCAGGCCTCTCCACAGTGGAACTGCCACAGGGAGTGCACAGAGATCCTGGCCCCAGCCCAGTGCTGTATTGAGTGGGTGCTGCCTTAGTGTGCAGTCCCACACTGTATCGAGTGGGTACCTTAGTAACATTTTACCGGGACCAGCTCTACAGTATATTGTATGAACTTGATGAAATGAAATGCTTCATGGTGAGTTGCCCAGCCCTACAGTGTGTTACAGGGAGATATATCTAACACAAAGTATATTGAGTAGGCACCATAGTCACAGCCCCAGCCCCAGCAGTGAGTGTACTGAGTGTGTGCCCAGATGGGCTCCGTGAGTCAGGCAGAAAGGCCACACAGACCATGTGGATGATATCCTGTGGATCATATCTGAGATTCACTGGAACAGGGTGTAAATCTGGACTGCTGTTAAAGGTTGTTAGTGTATTGGTGTGTGTCATGTTTGTATGTGTGTGTGTGTGTGTCTCTCGAACAGCGAGAGGAAGTTTTTGTGTGTATCGACTCCTCACAGATGTTCTTGATTGTGTCTCTCCAATATCCTCCCTGACTAAGACCAAAAACATGTTCTCTGTCGTCGGGGCCTGTGGAGGCCTGGGGTGGCTGGGGGAACAGGGAACAGACCCAGCCAGGTCACCCGCGATACAAATTGGGATTAGACGTGCATCCATGTTTGAGGACGTCAGCAGATTTTGTAAAGAAAAAACAGCCAGTAGTGGCAACAGTGAGCTCTTGTTACCTTCAAGTAGGTTTCAGGTTTGCTAATGGATGGATGTAAGCAACTGCCTATGGTGCAGAAGGTTGCATGTTTGAATCATGATATAAAGTTTTTGTTGTTGTTGTTGTTTTAAGCCTATCCCAAACGTTAACCCTTACCGTAACCATTCAGAGTTAAAACTTAACCTTAAACACTTCGAAATTTGACATTTGAGAAACATGAATGAATGTCTAATTCTGACATGAGACTGTGAGATCTTGTTGAGCAGACCTGTGTTTAACTAATGTTTGTTTTCTTTCACATACTTTATCTGTTTGATCAAGCTTTCCTGGTGCAATGGAACCAATGGAATAATCCCCAAAATGCAAACCCTGCCCATCTGCCCACTCTGGGCAGCCTCAATCAAAAGCTTTAAGTCATTTTAAAGAAAACAACTACTATTTGAACCCAGGTCTGATAGGGTAGGGAGAGGGAGAGCTAGCTGGGGGAAGGATGATTCTCACAGTGATGGAGCTGATCTTAGGTCTTGTCCTCTGAGGGTCCCTGCAAGTATTTCTGAACCAGTTTGTTTTGCTTAGTACCTGGCCTGCTGCCATCTCCCTGGGACCTGGCCTCTATCTGGAGTGGTAGCCTATCTGGAGGACCGAGACGTTATTGGAGACCCAGATGTTCATGTTGTTCAGTGGAACTGTGTTCTGTTCTTCCACAATTAGGCTGTACTCTTCTCTGCTCTGTGTGTGTGTGTGTGTGTGTGTGTGTGTGTGTGTGTGTGTGTGTGTGTGTGTGTGTGTGTGTGTGTGTGTGTGTGTGTGTGTGTGTGTGTGTGTGTGTGTGTGTGTGTGTGTGTGTGTGGGGGGGGGGGTGGGTATTTGTGAATTTTTGTACATTTATGAGAATGTGTGTGTGTGTGTGTGTATGTGTTTTTGTGTGATCTCTAATCCTGTGTGGTTTGTAGGCTGGAAACAGGAAATGCTGCTGGGTCGTTCCACAAAAAGAGTGCCTTTTGCGATTCGCTAACATTTTAAGTAGAAATGGTGCACCAATATTGCATTTTAAAAGCCTGTTATATTAAATGAAGTGCCCTTTAATATAGACCAAATTGAGAATACAATACATCTGTCTTTCTACCCCTGAGCAAGGTAGTTAACACACTGTTGCCTGGGTGCTGTGGATGTTGATTAAGGCAGCCCCCTGCACCTCTCTGATTCAGAGGAGTTGGGTTAAATGTGGTTGAAGCCATTCAGTTGTACAACTGACTAGGTATCCCCCTTTCCCTTTTCCAGAGATAGACAAGCTTCCTTTCAAATGCTTACTCCCTATTGCACTCAATAAGCGTCCATTCCCCCGTCACCTTGAATGTCTATGCATACAGGGACCTTTGAAATATTTGGACCCTTTTTTAATATCAAATTGAATTGATGGATTCAAATAAAGTGTTTAAAAATGAGTGCATGTGTGCGCGTGACTGGGATTTAGTCACCAGAACCCCAGACTGTTACTTATCAGAAAACTCAGTCAGCATCCTTTATTCTGTGAATGGGAGAGACAAGAGATGGATAAGAGATGGATATGGGTGAGTGAAAACAGACCATTGACATATAGAGGGAGTTTATCTGAATGGACCCAGTCATCTCTGGGAGAAGGGAAGGAGGCAGAAAGGTCCGGTAGAGATACAATAGAAGTTGAGATAACACAGGGAGGCGGATCAAATTACTGAATGACTGACTGATGTCTTAGATGATGTCCACCAAGCAGCATGACATCTCTCTCTCTCTCTCTCTCTCTCTCTCTCTCTCACCCTCTCTCCCTCGCTCTCTCTCCCCCTCTCTCCCTCGCTCTCTCTCCCTCGCTCTCTCTCCCTCGCTCTCTCTCCCTCTCATAGACACTCACTTGTCTGTAATGTTTGAGACTCTCTGACCACCCAGAGGAAGGGTTAGAGTAAATAATTTAGTCATTTCTCCTTTACTATAATCCCATGGTCCTCTCCTCTCCTCCGCTCAACCTCTCCTCTCCTCCATTTCTCTGTTCTATGCTCAGTTCAGTGGCCCAGTTATGGCAAGTGGGAAGAAAGGAAAATGGAAGAGGAAATGTGGTAATTTGTGCACTCATGTGAGTGTATGGGTGCTCATAAAATGGTATGTGTGTGTTTTTGTACTGTATAATGGTGTGTGTGTGCATGCGTGCATGCTATGTCTATGTGTTTGTTTGTGTAATGGTGTGTGTGTGTGTTTCTAGCTTGAAGCCAGTGCGTAACTCTAACCCATGAGAATCTGGCTGTAACCGGCCTACAGTGGAGCATGTCCTGACCCACAGAAAGGTCATGTAGACCAACATAGTCTTAACAAGATGGACATAGCAGTCAACCAGCTCAAAATCCCAGTCATTAAAGTATATACCATTGAGCTCACCCAGCCATGTTGATATAGAATGTCTTTGGATAATTAATTCGTCATTAATGCAAATGATAAGTGGTTTGCACTTGAAAAATCTTAGTCCAAATCAGAACTCAATTCTCACTTCAATTCACCAGGTCCTCTTTGCTCTCTGTTTCCAACTCAACAAGCCACTCCATTCCTCAGGACCCTACCATACCCCACCGCTCCACCCCATTAACCCCCCCAACCCCACAGACCTCCCCTCCCCTCCCCTCCCCTCCCCTCCCTCCCTCCCTCCCTCCCTCCCTCCCTCCCTCCCTCCCTCCCTCCCCCTGTCCTCTCCTTTCCTCTTTTCTCTCCATACAGGAAAACAGTCCTCTGTCCCAGCCAGGGAAGAGCGTCAGCATCGAAAGACTGGTGAGAGGAACACTGAAAGAACATGTTTGATGTCAGTGGTGGTGGTGGCGTATTTTGGGAAGTGTGGGGAACAAAAGGCCTGGGTATATTTAGCGTCCCGTCAGGAAGCAGGATAAGAGGGAGGCCGACTTTCCCACAGTCCAGGCCGGAAAAGCCAGGACACGGGGTCTGACAGCTGCTCCGCAGAGGGCCTGGGGTTGCCTGTTTGGGGACCGCTGAGGCCCCAGAGGAAGGAAAGATCATGCTGCACTCCCCCTCCTCCTCCCTTCCCCCTCTTTTCTCTCTCCTCGTTCGTTTCCAGAGAAGATGCAGAGAAGATTTTTTTCATGCATGTGCAAGAACAGAAACAGACACACACACACACACACACACACACACACACACACACACACACACACACACACACACACACACACACACACACACACACACACACACACACACACACACACACACACACACACACATACACACACACACACACACACACACACACACACACACACACACACACACACACACACACACACATACACACACACACACACACACTCAGACCCCCTAACAGACCAGCTGAAGAGTTTTCTTCCAAGACTGCATCCTTGAGGGAGTGGAGCAGGACTGTGGGAATCATTGCTGTCTGTCCCACACTGATTATTCTTTGGACATGGAGGGCGTATGTTAACAAATATACATGTAAACCATTCTGGATAAATACAGTATCATCTGACCATTGTCCACAGTCTCTGTTGGTTCAAGGAATTGATATTACAGGTGTTTCCTTATTTGCTCTCCTCTTACTATCTGCACTGATCTTAAAACACAGGAAGGGTGAAATAAATGTGCTGGATGCCTTCTCTCTTCACCTGTCCAGGTCTTGGGGAGAGGAAATTAGGAGAGTCAAATTAAGACTGTTGACAGTTGCTTTCTGTTGCTCTCAGCTCATGTACGGGACAGAAGTTTTTAGTGGGATATGTCTCCCCCTGGTGGGGTTGAGAACTGCCCAAGACTCAGTTTTCATCATAATCCTGGACTTCAGAATGGGAATAAATAAGGTAACATTTTAAATTAGTTATACTTTCCCTCCAAAGGTGAAAGGTTAAGAACATTGTTGATCATGATAATAGGCTTCAGTCAGGGTTGTGTCTGGATTGAGTACACCTGGCCAAAAGTTGCATGTTCTAGTTAAGTCAGGGACAACTGTACAATTTAAGCTAACCCTAACCCTTTTCCTAACCTCAACCTGATTATCCTAACCTGCTACGTTAATTCTCATAACCTGCTGCGTTAGTTCTCCTAACTTGCTACATAAAGTCACTTCTGTCCATAGCTGTTGGACATATTGGATTTGGTCATAAACGAAAGCGAGGCTAGAGTGGGAAAAATCTGGAAGTCAAGTTGACCATTCAAAACAATGGCAGTCAGATGGACGAGAAACTTGTGAAATGTTCCACCGATAACTTTGATAACTATTGATAAATGGACAGATGAAGACTTACGGGTGCTGAAAGCCTATTGACATCATTTTAAAATCATCAACAACATCCATCAATAATTTTACCACTGTGATAAACATGGATTCAGGTGTTATATAAGACAGAGCAACAGAGTGAATACCACCATTCACCACAGATCTGACCCATCAATAATGTTGGCCTGCCATAGAGCTAGATAGAGGACTTTTGCTGTGGATGGTTGGGGCCAGAACATAATTACAAATTATTTGTAGACTGTAAATTGACCGCAAGAACCCCAAACAGATATAATACTTGACTAAAACATATACGATCACCTGTCTCTCTTATGCGTGGGAATACTTGGGAAAATATCTGTCTTTTATGTACAACAATGAAAATGCAGACATTATTATTTCCTTGCTAAAAATCAATAAAACCACCGGCCGGCCACTAGTTGGGGAACCCTGCATTATCGTGTCTGTGACAGCATGGGGAGCGCCAATGAGGCAAAAACCCATAGGAATCCCCACGAAGTTGACCATGCCCCACGAGCTGCCTATGCTAAAAGTGCCTTTTAGAGGCCTCTATAATTCTCTATGAGGCCTACTGATAGAAGCTCCAGTTTACAGAATGGTCAGGAGTCTATCATTGCAGGCCAGCATTTCCAAAATAGTTTTCCCCCCTAGTACTACACAGCTGATTCAAATAATCTAAGCTTGATAATGAGTTGACTATTTTAATCGGCTGTGTAGTGCTAGGGCAAAAAACAAAATGTGCACTTCTTGGGGTCTCCGGGACAGAGTTTGGGAAATGTAGTTGTAGGCACTAGAGCACCTTGACAGAAAGGGCAACATTGTCGATTATTGTCGGAACTGATCAACACATGCATTGGCTTTTTTTCTTAGTTTAGAGTTAGGGCTAGTATAAATGTTAAGGTTAATGATGAATTTGTCATTAGAAATCGCATTACTGCCTCTGGCCAGTGTTGATGGTGACTGGCCTTGAGTGGGTATAATACTTCAGACGAACACAGGGTGGCAGTGTTGCAGCACTTTAACCTCATCCACATGCAGCTCAGCAAGCAGTAGTAGGCTGTTGGCCCTTTTAATGAATAAGTTGCCACTTTATAGAGATGTAGAATCAGTAGTGGTAAAGTAGAATACTTTATATATATATATATATATATATATATATATATATATATATAGTCTCCTATTTGGCTTAATTTACACACAGGCAGATCTTTTTTTCACTTATTGGTCTTTTGACCAATTAGCTCAGCTTTGAAAAAGATCTGACATGAAAAGATCTGATGTGATTGGTCAAAGAACAACTAGCGGAAAACATGTCAGAATTAGGCTCTATGTGTAAACGCAGCCTTGGAGTGTTAGCTTAGCATGAGGCTATCATTGATTCACAGAAATGTTTAAAAAAATATCTGGCTATTTGTACCTTTAGAACATACGTATAATGTACACTACATGACCAAATGTATGTGGACACTTGCTTCTCGAACATCTCATTCCAAAATTGTGGGCATTAATATGGAGTTGGTTCCCCCTTTGCTGCTATAACAGCCTCCACTCCCCTGGGAAGGCTTTCCACTAGATGTTGGAACATTGCTGCGGGGACTTGCTTCCATTCAACCACAAGAGCATTAGTGAGGTCGGGCACTGATGTTGAGTGATTAGGCCTGGCTTGCAGTCGGCGTTCCAATTCATCCCAAAGGAGTTCGATGGGGTTGAGGTCAGGGCTCTGTGCAGGCCAGTCAAGTTCTTCCACACCGATCTCGACAAACCATTTCTGTATGAACCTTGCTTTGTGCATGGGGGCATTGTCATGTGCTGATTTTGCTTCCATAGGCAGTTTAGAACTCGATAGTGAGTGTTGCTACACGCTTCAGCACTTGACAGTACCCGTTCTGTGAGCTTGTGTGGCCTACCACTTCACGGCTGAGCTGTTGTTGCTACTAGACGTTTCCACTTCACAATAACAGCACTTACAGTTAACTGGGGCAACTCTAGCAGGGCAGAAATTTGACGAACTGACTTGTTGGTAAGGTGGCATCCTTTGATGTTGCCATGTTGAAAGTCACGGAGCTCTTCAGTAAGGCCATTCTACAGCCACTGTTTGTTTGAGTTTGAGTTTATTTTATTTTGACAGGGACAGTGCACATTAATCAACGTTTCAGTAAAAGTGACGGTTTTAGCCAGCCGGCTAATTTTCAACCGCAGTCCCTGGGCAGGTTATTAAAAACAATTACAATATAGACAATCATTGAGCTGTGAGCACACGCAGAGCAACATAGGACAAGCAAGACATAGCATACAGACAGTGCAACATAGAACAAAAAGCAGCAAGACAAAATTCATAACAACAACAAAGTGTTTCCACACCTCACAAGATACAGACAACAGACACCATGGAAAGCGGCAATACACAGCTAGGGATTATGTTCACAAATCTGATTGACCTTTAGCCATGTATTCATGCATTTTGTGAAAGTGTGATATGTGGTGCAGTTATGTGTGTCTGATGGCAGTGCATTCCAGACATGGGAAGCTCTCACAGAGAAAGCGGATTTACTAAAGGTACTTTTCCTTAAGGGAACTATACAGTCACCTCTCATGGCAGACCTTGTGGATCTTGAATACAAGACATGCGTTGGTGTATTGCACAAGATTTTCCCAACTCAGGAGCTCATGCTTTCTGAGGATGTAACAGTGATGATGGCTATTGGGCTTCCTATCAAGCACTTTGAAGGCTGTTTGTAGACAGACTGAATAGGTTTTAATGTTGTACAGCAAACTTGGGCCCAACTAGTCAAGCAGTATGTTAAGTGGGGGAGTATCTTAGATTTGAAGTACAGTTTTCCTACCTCTGTGGTCAAACAATTTCGTATAAATCTGAAATTAGCTAGGTTGAATTTGGTTATCTGAATGACCTTTTTCACATGCTTTTTAAAAGAGAGGTTGGAATCGAGTATGATGCCAAGATACTTAAAATCAGATACCACCTGGAACTTCTCCCCTGACACATCGACATCTAGCTCAGTAGCATCTGTTGCCCTCTTTGTGAAGAACATGCAAACAGTTTTTTTTCACATTGAGTTGCAAACACTAGTCACTGAGCCACTTTGTAACCTGAACCAATACAGTAGTGAGTTCCTGTGCAGCTTGTTGTTTGCTCTTTGCATGCACATATATCACTGTATCATCTGCATACACTTGAACTTCAGACCCAGTACAGACAGAAGGCAGATCATTAATGTACAGGCTGAACAGGAGGGGCCCAGTATTGACCCTTGGGGCAAGCCCACATCATAGCTAAGAGTGAGCGACAGCTCATTGCTCACTCTGACACACTGAGTTCTGCCTTCAAGGTATGATTTCCTCCATCTCAAGGCATCGGGGGAAAAGTTGAACTTGGACAATTTTGTGTTGAGAATCTCATGGTTAACAGTATCAAAAGCCTTCCTTAGGTCCAGAAACACAGCCCCAACAACGCCCCCTTTGTCCATCTTGGACTTCACATTTTCCAGAAGAAAGCAGTTGTCTATGGAGATTGGCTGTGTGCTCGATTTTATGCACCTGTCAGCAACAAGTGTGACTGAAATAGTCTAATCCACTAATTTGAAGGGGTGTCCACATACTTTTGTATATACAGTGGCAAGAAAAAGTATGTGAACCCTTTGAAAATACTTGGATTTCTGCATAAATTGGTCATAAAATTTGATCTGATCTTCATCTAGTTCACAACAATAGACAAACACAGTCTGCTTAAACTAATAACACACAAACAACTATACGTTTTCATGTCTTTACTGAACACACTGTGTAAACATTCACAGTGCAGGGTGGGAAAAGTATGTGAACCCTTGGATTTAATAACTGGTTGACCCTCCTTTGGCAGCAATAACCTCAACTAAACGTTTCCTGTAGTGGCGGATCAGACCTGCACAACCGTCAGGAGACATTTTGGACCATTCATCTTTAGTTTCAGTTCAGCAATATTCTTGGGATGTCTGGTGTGAACTGCTCTCTTGAGCTCATACCACAGCATCTCAATCAGGTTGAGGTCAAGACTAACTGGGCCACTCCAGAAGGCGTATTTTCTTCTGTTGAAGACATTCTGTTTTTGATTTACTTCTGTGTTTTGGGTCGTTGTCCTGTTGCGTCACCCAACTTCTGTTGAGCTTCAATTGGCGGACGGATAGCTTTACATTCTCCTGCAAAATGTCTTGATAAACTTGGGAATTCATTTTTCCGTCGATGACAGCAAGCTGTTCATGGCCTGAGGAACCAAAGCAGCCCCAATCCATGATGCTCCCTCCACCATACTTTACAGTTGGGATGAGGTTTTGATGTGGGTGTGCTGTGCCTTTTTTTCTCCGCACATAGTGTTGTGTGTTCCTTCCAATCAACTCAACTGTAGTTTCATCTGTCCACAGAATATTTTGCCACGACTGGAAATCCAGGTGCACTTTTGCAAACTTCAGACGTGCAGCAATGTTTTTTTTGGACACGTGAACCCCTTTCTTCTTCCGTGGGGCCCTCCCATGAACACTATTCTTGTTTAGTGTTTTACGTATCGTAGACTTGTCCACAGAAATGTTAGCATGTTCCTGAGATTTCTGTAAGTCTTTAGCTGACACTAGGATTCTTAACCTCATTGAGCATTCTGTGTTGTGCTCTTGCAGTCATCTTTGCAGGACGGCCACTCCTCGGGAGAGTAGCTACAGTGCTGAACTTTCTCCATTTTATAGACAATTTGTGGACTGATGAACATCAAGGCTTTTAGAAACACTTTTGTAATGCTTTCCTGTTTTATGCAAGTCAACAATTCTTAATCTTAGGTCTTCTGAGATCTCTTTTGTTCTAGGCATGGTTCACATCAGGCAATGATTCTTGTGAATAGCAAACACAAATTTTGTGTGTTTTTTATAGGGCAAGGCAGCTCTAACCAACATCTCCAATCTCGTCTCATTGACTGGACTCCAAGTTAGCTGACTCCTGACTAGCTTTTGGAGAAGTCATTAGCCTAGTGGTTCACATACTTTTTCCAACCTACACAGGGAATGCTTAAAGTATGTATTCAATATAGACAAGAAAAATACAATAATTTGTGTGTTATTAGTTTAAGCACACTGTGTTGGTCTATTGTTGTGACTTAGATGAATATCAGATCAATTTTGATGACCAATTTATGCAGAAATTCAGGTTAATTCCAAAGGGTTCACATACTTTTTATTGCCACGGTATAGTGTATATATATTCTGTTTATATCTGTATATGCAAAATAAAAATGTTAAAGCTAACAGTATTGATGTAGCAGAATAGTGTTTATTAATGTGAGCATGTCTGTGTATGACATTGTTTCAGAATGTAACTTTTTTTGTGAATGTGAAATTCTCAATGAGTAAGTTATGTGTGTGACCTATGGTATCAGTGAAGTTGGTGGGGCCCTAAGGGACTGCAGTGTGCTGTCCTACACTGTCCCTGTTCCAGACACTGCTAGGGTATCGCAGACCTTACCCCCTCCTCAACTGATGTCACACTGTGGGAGTGACAGCTAGCCTCCCTCAGTGCCTCTTATTGATCAGGCACAGGCTCTGACAGCAGATGCCCCATCCCAGAGTGTGTGAGAGAGAGAGAGAGAGAGAGAGAGAGAGAGAGAGAGAGAGAGAGAGAGAGAGAGAGACAGAGAGAGAGAGAGAGACAGAGAGAGAGAGAGAGAGAGAGAGAGAGAGAGACTGTGTGTGTAGTTCCACAGAGGGTGCTATCCACCTATTATTCCCAAGAGGACCACAGAGGCAAGGGAGGCCAGCGGGTCGATAAGGAACGGGGAGTTAGGAGACATGCCCTCTCTGATAGGGTGACCCAGGGCCAGGCCACGGGTAACTCTCTGTTGGTGATGATTAGACACAGTCAAGGCTAGAGCTCGATGATAGCTACATGATAGCAGTTTCCTGCGCTATTATTTTATACTGTATTTCTATCACCAAAGCAAGCTTCTGATATTGTGGATAGAGAGCAATCAGTCTTATAAGAATGACAGAGAACACTCAATCATCCCTCCTGCCTCTCCTTGTCATATGTAGGCTCCATTAGCTCAGTGAGTCAGTGTGTTGATGGCGAACTGAGCCTCTATGAAGCACAAGACAGCCCCACAGGATTCCTTTGATCTCCTGGTGTTGTGTTGTCAGCATCCACACATCAATTCAGAAGACCTGTGGTGCTGAGTTGGTCAAAGGGGAAATCTGGGATTGCTACATCCATTTTGGATTTGCAATACTGATATATATTTGTAATTTACCTATTGATTTTTAAAAAGAATATAACTTATAAATGTCTCATGAGCTTCGTTCAATTGTTCCCCATGAGAACCCAACACATAAACTTGTTTTACTCCATTGTCTGTAAACAATGCAATTGTAAACAAATACTTTATAGCTTCAAAACATGGTTAAGATTATAATTTGGATATCATGGATGGTCATTGCTTGTACCCATACGTTTGTCTATGAATTTGACAGAGTTGTTACCTTTCTCCGGTTCCATCCCTCTGCTGTTTACAAGGCAGAGTGAACAATGAATGGACAGGTCTGAATCCTACTCACTCATACATGTACACGGATCAAGTGCTACCTTCTTGATAACAAACACACCGTTTTGGTTAAGTCATTATTGCTATACAAGTTACTATTGTACTGTAATGTATAACATGTGATTTATAAATAAAGTTAGCATTAGTATCATGATCATTGTTATTATTCCTGATGGCCGCGCCAATGTAACGTAGCTTTATGGTTTCCTGTGGAATCTGAAAATGAAAAACAAGTTGATTTCTGCCTCTGTGGGTCTGGTTCTGCTGGGATTAGAAACTCAGACAGACAGGCATGGTTCTCTTTGATCGATTGGTAACTCAGTCGTGTCCAGCGCCATCAAAGGGCTGTAATCATTACATCAGAGCTGCAACACTTTTGATGACCATCTGACTTATGCTTTTGGAGACATCCGTCTCACAACCCAGAGGAGCTCTCTAACCCTCTAATTGTGAAGACATACAGTAGAGAGCCCACAAACAGAGATATGGTTCAAGTGCATACATAATCATAAATGTAACATCCTTCAAAGAGCTGTGTGATAGTGGCTTATCTCACTGTTCGTGATAGTCCATTTTTGTACTGTTTCATCTACTAACACTTGAAGTCCTCTCATTGAGTTGTTTTCCTGTGATTAGAGTCTTTGTCCTCCTGACAACATTTTGATGATCACTACCCCATCACACAACAAGACATGAAGAAGAAGAAATGTGTGTTTTTTCAGAGGAGGCAAAGCTGTTTTAGAGAAATCAGAAACATTTGAGAGAGACCAAAACCTTGGAGACAGGAGACGGGGAGAGGGAGAAGAGTGTGTGAGTGTGATAAAGAAGTGTAATATCAGAAGGATTTATTTATTTTCCAACAAGGGAGGGGGAGAAATTGTTGGGTGAGTTTAAGCATGGAGGTACTGAGGGAGTTCAAGGCCAATGAATTTAAAAAGCACAAAAAAGTCAGAGTGAATTTTTTTTTTTTCACTATCAATCCTCAAAATGAATTAGATTTCTTGGGAGGGTGGAGGGAAAGAAATAGTTGATTTCTCTCTTTTTATTTTCTTTCTTTTTCAACAGATGTAGAAATGATTGAATCCCCAACTGGGCTCATTATCTGCGTCCTCCTGAGGCGGTGGGTAGAGGGGTGGGAGGGGAGGTGGGTTGAGGGGGGGGGGGGGGCTGGAGGTCTTAAAGCAACGATTCAAACATGATTTGTATTAAAGCCAACAATCTCCCTCACTTGAGTATCAAATTACTGAAAATCTTGGGTATAAAGAAGGAAGAGATGTCACGAAAATAGAATTGTTTCTGATGCTGTAAATCCCAGCGAAGATCATACAGAGGCCTACGCCAACTAAGATGCAAGTAAAATACACATGTTGTTTTAACATTATGATCACTGTCAAGGGTCGCACACGTCTCACCAAAACTCCCGTTCATCTACCGATTGTTCAGCACACTGTGTTTAAGGAACTACCCACTGGTAGAAGTCTGACTGATGACATTTTTGCACAATTCTACATGTAAAATCAAATTGCACTAGGTTCGCAAATTACGGCCAGCACTCTGTTCAGAGGTGCTAAGTACACTCGGCCGGCAAATGCTTTTGGTGTGT
Source organism: Oncorhynchus mykiss (assembly GCF_057628025.1). Classification (NCBI taxonomy): domain Eukaryota; kingdom Metazoa; phylum Chordata; class Actinopteri; order Salmoniformes; family Salmonidae; genus Oncorhynchus; species Oncorhynchus mykiss. Next base: position 30,923,841 of record NC_143033.1, on the reverse strand, counting down.
CTGAGCCGTTAGCTTTTATATTTATTTTTTCTAAAGAATGATTCAGTTGTGGTTTTGAGTGTTTTGACACTGCACAGAAAGCACAAAACATTCTGGTCTTTTAGGGTCCTATTATAACTCTCCCAACAAACATGATTCCCAGTATTATCGTAAACCCTGAGCGCTGTCAACAGTCATTTACATAAACAATTAAAACGGGGGTTGCAGTTGATTTTAATGGCGATACATGATTTGAAAATCATTTTCTGTTGTACACCACTCTCATTAGTGTAGGTGCTGCCCTTTGGAGATAAGTATTCAGTCAATTATTAGTGAATATGTTGTGTTGTGTAGTAGTCCTGTGTTGTAACTAACACACACAGGGTTTCTTTGATGACTGAGCCTATTCCTAGGGGAGGCCGTACAGTGGTGTGTGTGTGTGTGTGTGTGTGTGTGTGTGTGTGTGTGTGTGTGTGTGTGTGTGTGTGTGTGTGTGTGTGTGTGTGTGTGTGTGTGTGTGTGTGTGTGAGAGAGAGAGAGAATAATGAGGGCTTTGTTTTTGCCTGTTTGTTAATGGTTATGGTTTAACCTTACAAATCCATCTTCAGCAGCAGCACACATATCCCTGTGTCTTTTCCTCTCCTCTGTCTGCTGTATTCCCTCTCTTCTCTCGTCCTTGAGCGAGAGAGGGGGATTGACACAGCTCTCAAACAGCCAAATAAAAACATTAAACTGACGTGACACGAGGCTTCCGCTGGCATCCGCATCGCCACTCCTCTTTGATCCAAACACCACTTCTCTGGCAGAAAGACACACAAGAGGGAGAGCGAAAGATGAGAGAGAGAGATGGAGAGAGAGAGATGGAGAGAGAGAGAGATGGATAGGGAGAAAAGGAGGGGGGAAAGGGGCCTCTGTCTCATTCCAGCACTCATAGTAGAACTGAAAGCAGCCCCTGGCTTAAAACATGTGGAAGAGGAGGAAAGGAGGAGGATAAAGGAAGGAGGAGGAGGAGGCGGAGGAATGGAAATTACTGTAATATCCTGAGAGTGGAGGGTGTTTAGCTTGAAGTATGTTGACAAGGGGAGTCGAGAGTGGTCCGTGACCGTTGCTGAGCCCAGGTGAGTGTGATCCTCTCCTCAGGAGCTCCCTCCATTCCTGTCTGTCTGTGCTAGGATGAATCTACCCCAACTCTCTTACCCAAAACACTCAACCCTTTCGTACACCCCTAAACTCTTTCCCTCTCTCCACCCCTCCCCATCTCAACCCTGAAGTGAGGCACATGTAAGGGAGAGAGATGGATAAAGAGGGAAGGAACTGCCTCACGTCCCACTCCCTCCTCCTCCCCTCTCTCTCTATCTCCCTTCTCTCTGTCTCTCCCACTTCACATCTCATCCCCTCCCATTTGTTTCAACGAATAAAGAGCTTTGAAGAGGAGAAAAAGAGCGTATCGATTGGCCCTCTGAAAGATGCAGGCCTAGCTCAGCCAGCCTAGCCGCATTGTGAGTGCAGCCCCTCAACGATCAATACCCCCGGATGAGGAGAGGGGGAGGAGGGGATGGGAGAGGAGAGGGAGAAATCCCCATCTTCATTAACTGGGGGTTTACAGGGACTTCCAGAGGAAGGTTTGATTGATGAGAGGAAAGGCAGAGCGAGAGAGAGTAAATGGATTGATTGACAGGTGGAGAAACTGGATGGAGAAATAGAAAGAGAGAGAGAAGGATGGGCAGATTGCGTGGGAGAGAGAGACGGAGACTGAACAAAACAGAGAGAGGGAAAAAAAGAGAAAGCAAAAAAAGAAGAGAGAAACAGAAACAAGCCACTACAGTCATGAATCTTAGACCAATGCATCTTGACTGGTGACATCTGTCTTTTCTCAGGGACAGACAGTGTGTCAGTCTCCCAGCAGTGTAAGTGTCTAAGTGGACGAGACACAGCAGGATGTGAGGTATCACCATGAAAAGAGAAACCCCCTAAAGCAGCAGAGTGTGGAACAGGAATGACCCCCGGTTGGAGGATTATGACTTTATCCCCCAGCTAATGAGAGAGGATCAGCAGTGAATCGCTCTCCAAATCAATAAACAGACAGATAATAACGCCCAGGCCTTTACAGGCTTAGCACAGGATCACAGCAGAGAGAGGGAGGCCAGGCTTTCATGAAGACAGGTCCAAGCTGGTGGACATTATCTGGGATAAGAGGAGGATAGGGTCCCCCGGGAGCATGGGGCCCTCAGTCCTCTTTTATGCCACATGCGCGCTAGTACACTCATGCACGCACTCACACACACGGACCTGGTTCAATATCTCCAAGGTCTTTTATATGATGATTCCAATATTCAGTGTATGACCAAAACAGAGCGGTCTGACTCCCAATCACAGAAGGTATTCAGATTGGATGTGTGCATATGGTAAGTGGTGACAGCTCAGTGTGTGAGAGAGCAAACATCCCCTGACTGTCCCTGTCTTTGTTGTCTGTGTGGATAGATGTGTCAATCCCTGTCCATCTCAGGGGCCCTGCTCCTTGATAAAGCCTTAATCACGCCAGGCAGCCACACGGCCAGCCCCGAGACTCGGCAAACACCATCTCCTTTTGGCAAACAGCCTCTTCTCCTTGTCCCCAACCTGGGTCGGGAGGGGGGTGGGGGAGACCCCGCGGGGGTTAAACTCTTTCAGATCATGTACACATAATAAGCCTTGTTAATATTCATGGATTTTCAGGTACAGCGAAGGTTAAATTTTACTTACTTTTCAAATCTCATTACTAATACATGGCGCCAATAAGAATATTCAAAGCTGCTGGGTGACCAAAGGTTGATGAGATCCCTACCTTTCCACTGACATTTAAACACATTACCATTTTAGCCCCTTCCTCTCAATCGCAGCCACAGAATAAATTGCTGGCTAATCACAGCTCACCCGGGCTTCTCTGACAGTCCGAGCGTTCTGAGAGGAATGATGATATTCCAGACAAAGGGGCCATTAGGACTCTCATTATGTGGAGTCTTTCCACGGAGAGAAAGAGAGGAGGAAGAGGAAAGTGTGAGGAGAGATGGAAATGTGACATTTGAAATTCACTCAACAATGCCCTCTAAATCCATGTCCTTAAAGAGCTCAGGACATTTCTGTTTATTTCAACCTGATCAACATCCATCGGTCTATAACCCAGTTTGGTCTATTAACAACTTGATCTGTTTTGTGTGTTTAGCAAACTATGGGAGAACCAGTGCGCGCTAAGCTTTGTTTGGTTCTATGTTAAGATCTACGATCAACAATCCCGCAGCAATTCAAGCTATTTTACTAGGATCCCCATTAGCTGCTGGAAAAGCAGCAGCTACTCTTCCATAAAACATGACATAATACAGAACATTTAATAGACAAGAACAGCTCCAGGACATAACTACATTAAAAAAGGCACACGTAGCCTAAATATCAATACAAACACACATGCTATCTAGGTGAAATAGGGGAGAGACGTTGTGCTGTGAGGTGTTGCTTTATCTGTTTTTATTTAACCAGGTGTGCTGTTTATTTGACCAATATGAGGTGCAACAGAGTTCCATGCAATCATGTCTATATAATACTCTACACTTTCTTGAATTTGTTCTGGGTTTGGGGACTGTGAAAAGACCCCTGGTGGCATGTTTGGTGGGGGTAAGTGTGTGTGTCACAGCTGTGAGTAAGTTGACTATACAAACCATTTGGGATTTTCAACACATTAATGTTTCTTATAAAAATAAGTGATGCAGTCAGTCTCTCCTCAACTCTTAGTCTACAGAGACTGGCATGCATAGTATTTATATCAGCCCTTCCATTACAATGAAGAGCAAGACGTGCTGCTCTGTTCTGGGCCAGCTGCAGCTTAACGAGGTCTTTCCTTGCAGCCCTCGACCACATGACTGGACAATAATAAAGATAAGATAAAACTAGAGCCTGCAGGACTTGCTTTGTGGAGTGTGGTGTCAAAAAAGCAGAGCATCTCTTTATTACGGACAGACCTCTCCCCATCTTTGTAACCATTGCATCTATATGTTTTGACCATGACAGTTTACAATCTAAGGTAACACCAAGTAATACATATCAGTGACACTGCTATGATTTCCCAGTATCTATATATTTGGCGGTCCTCTTCCAGCTCGTATCCACCTAGTATTTGATCAGAAATGATATAATATCAATGCATACTTGAAGGTCCTTATTTCAAAGAAATCAACATCTGTTCATTCCAGTAGCTGTATTTCCTCTGCCTCACAGTGTCTAAGCCCTACTGTAGGTGTGAGCAGAGCCTGCAGAGCTTCTCAGGTGTGTGTGTGTTTGTGTGTGTGTGTCAGGTCCCTCCCATGTGGTTGTGAGAGACCCCTCCAGTGGTTTAGGTGAACAAACAGAGACAAAACTCTCCCCATCAGCCTCTATCAGGATCACAGGTATCTGACAACGAGCTGACTGTAGCCCTCAGGCACTGAGCAGCACGACAGAGAGGAGAGGAGAGGAGAAGAGAGAGGAGAGAGGAGAGAGGAGAGGAGACAGGGAAGAGGCAGGTGACATATCAGGAGACACACACAACAAGAAGGTACCATGGCTGGAGTTAAAAAAGACACACAAGCACGTCAAGTTTGTAAACTTGCCAGTATTAGTTTACTTTTGTGCCTTACTTATTTAATCCCATTTGCTCATCTTAGGTTATCTATGGGTATTTAAAATGTGTTCGCAGAACAAGATGTTTCTTCAAACTTGAATGACGGGTGTTTGTATTTAGAAGTGTGTATGTGTGGTTGTGTGTGAGGGGTTGGGCAGAACACCACAATTCTCTTGCGTCAATACGTCTCAGTTGAGCCCACTTTAAACAGATCAAAGTGAAGCCAACATCACATCAACAGTCCTGAAGAGAAAGACGTTTGGGGAGGGGATGCTATCCTGTCCATAACGTCCCTCATTTCCCCTCTCCATCCCTCCACCCCTCCTCTCCTCTCTGGTCCCTCTTTGGCTGTTTGTCACTAAATGAAACTCACAGACTGACAGGCCAATATTTAAGTCTTTAAAATGACTAACAGCAAATTAATTTTTCATCCTTTCTTATCTGTAAATGATAGGCTGTGGGTCTTCCCAGACCCAGTTCTCTCCCTGCGGGCAACTCCTGCAGCCCGGGCCTTGGTTTCATCCTAAACGCTGGTAAATGGCTCGCCGCACAAATAATGCATAAACAGCTGTTTTGCCCAAGTAAGTTATCCTCTTAAAAGATTTAGAGGCCTCTCCCACACTCTCCTACTCTCTCTCTCAGTTAATTCATCAATTTCTTATGATAGCAACAGTTCTGCTCAGCGCTGCTCAGCTCGGGGTGTTGAAGTGCCAATTAGGGCCCTGGTTCCCCTGGTCCTTGCAGCCACACCTCTCTTCCTTCTCCTACTCATCCTCTTCCCTCCCATCTCCCCATACACACCCTTCCTTCACCTTTATCCATCTGTCGTCAATCATGCTTTCCTCTTCTCAGAAGACAGGTCTCAAATGCAAAGAGTTCTTAGATATTATTCTTTATTAACTTTCTAGTACTCTAAATGATTTATCTCAGATAATCACTGATCAAGAGAAAGAAAACACACATCAATCAAGAGGACTGCTTCTTGGAGGCAGGCGGTGTGTCCCCAGATCAGGGACACTTTTTACAAGACGTGTGGTAAACAGCATTGCCAAGTGCCAGCCCAGTGGTGTCCTGAGCCGACTCCTTATGCGCCAGGATGACCCCGTCAAGGCTCCCAGAACGGGCTCTCCCAAAACCTGGAGTCGGATCTTATCAGAAACCCCTAAACCCAGAATTGGATCCAGTCTGATCCTGCTTCAAAACCACCCAGCCTCCTGCTCTAACCACTGCCCCGATTGAACCAGATGGTGCTGCTCCTTCACATGTCAGAAGATCTTAGGTTGGCTCCTCCAGGGAGACGGGGGAGAGGGTGAAGGGTGGGAGTGAGATAGGGGGAGACAGTAGTATGATGTTTATAATTAGCTGATAGTGGGGTGGGTCACCATTTTGATTCTGAAGTGCTGCCACTAGTTGGAAGCGTGTTCAAACTTGACATGCTCGGACTCCTCGGCCTTCTTTGTCTCCATCATGCTGTGAGCCAGACTGTGGTCTTTTCTTAATGAGTAGTCTCAGATGTCTCAGCCAAAGCCTGTGCCATACCCTCGTAGCACAGTGCAGACTGTGTACCAGAAATCACAACACACATATCCTCTTCGCACTATCAGCAGAATCAGAATAACTTTTTCATCTCAAAGGAGCTTTCGAACGTTCTAAGGCTGAGAGAGTGAATGGGCTCTTTTCATTTATTACAAGGCCCATCGACTTCCATGCAAAACTGTCCTTCTCTATGAAAACAACTGGATATAAGTGAATTCTAAATGAAAAGTTTTAAATAAAATGAACAGTCTATGCAAACAGAGTACACCTGATTCAGGCCTCTTGCATCTTGCTTCCTGCCTCTTCTCTGATTTAAATGGAGTTGTCCACTGTCCTGTGGTGCTGAACTGCCACTGTCCACGGTGCTGAATCCCCGTTATTAGCTTGTTTGCTTACATTTGTGTAGCATAGGACCCTCCTCCCTTCCCATTCTCCCCTTTTAGCAAAACTTTCCTTTTATTTTTTTCTTCATAATAATTTCATTGGGGAAGCCATGTTTTTTCCAACGCATCTGCGCAAACTAACTTTTCCTTTTATCCCTGTCCTTTTCCCAGTTCTTGTGAGCAGAAAAGGTGTTGTATTTTACTTCACGGCCATGGAACATTGAGCACATTCGTTGCATTTCACAGTGGCTCTCTTCACACAGGGCCTAGAAGTGTTCAGTATGAGAAATAAAATACCATCTTTGAAATTGTCCCCAGATTCTTTTTGCTAGATACTATATCATGCAGCCTATCTAGAGTCATTTATTTCTGTTTCATGTAAAACATTTGGTTTCCTTTCCAAACCAATTATTCCATTAAAGGAATGACTTTCCTCAGAATATAACCCGGCCTAATTGATTTATCTGAGAATCACTGTTCCTTTATTCTACACATAGCTTCTCATCTCTCTGTGTTGTTTTACTTCATTTGAGCCTCCTTTGCTCCTCCATCTCCTGCTCATTAGTTGTAGCTGATTGAATGCATAGTGGGGTAAGGAGGATATCGTGGCTTCTGCATGGATTTATTCTTCCCACCACCAAATCAACAGCAAAGCCGTGTAAAGTCATTTGTCAAACATTTCCTTTAATGGGCGTTCCTTCCTCCTTTGTTTTTTTTCTTCTTCTTCTTCATCTCCCTTTCTTTTTTCTTTTTTTGGAAGGCAGACCCTCCTCAAAAATAGTGGGGGAAAAAAGTGTCGGGAGGGCTGATGGAGGGGTGAAGGAGGGGGTTAGGATGAATGATTCATGAGGTCCACGGAGAAAGACAGACAGAAGAGAAGACGCTTCAAAGGGAAGCGTTGTTGATTTTTCTGGCCCATGTTGAGAGCCGGGAGGTCGGGCAGGGGAGCCCAGGGGAGAAGCAGCTCGGCAGAGCTATGGGCACTAGGAGGGCCCCCCAACCCCCCCGGCCCGCGCCCCACGGCAGACGGGTCAGCCTCTAGCTCCCTCTAATGAAGCCCTTGGCCCCCTCGTCGGAGGACAGAGTGGCAAGTGTTGGGAGCGCCTCAACCCCCCTACTCCTCCATCTCCTCCCCCCTACCTCCCTCCACCACCCTCACACTCCCATCATGTCCCCCTGTGCCCTACTAGAGCCGAGCATAGTAAGCGTAAACTGTATTCCCCCTACACACACTCTCACTCTCTCCTCTCTCTTTCTCCTTCTCTCTCTCTCTATCTATCTCTCTCTCCCTTTCTCTCATTCATTCACTCACTCACTCACTCACTCACTCACTCGCTCACACTCGCTCACTCACTCGCTCACACTCGCTCACACACACACACACACACACACACACACACACACACACACACACACACACACACACACACACACACACACACACACACACACACACACACACCACCATCCACTCACCCCAAGCCTTTGATTTGTGCATTCCAAAGCAGCCATCCACCACCCAAGAGCCCTGGTACCAGCCAGGCTGCCCTGTCACGTGACAATGTATGCAAATGTGTGCACTTCATCATTGTCGCTAATATCATTATTACAATTATCTCCCTATTAATCAAACGGATTGTATAATCTGGAAGGGTCATGGTTATTGTAATCAGACAATTAGATCTCTTTTTTTTGTGATTGTAGATGAAGAATTTACATTGTAATAACGATGTGTGTACCACTGAGTTACACGGAATGCTTTCAAATAACTGTAGTCGGCAATAGAAGGGTGTAGATCCATGGAGCTTTGAATTGACTCAAACCAGGGGCCTTGGGGAGCTAACATGTATTTGGGTCTCAGGCAAGGTTAATCATCAGGCAAGTGTGGTTCATCCACCAACCATTATCCTAGACACACATTTATATCTTCTCAAATAGAAAAATCTGAAAGGGCTTACTGGTGATTTTTAAGAAAGTTCATTTTCTGCATGCATAACCCTCTTCCCTCTTCCTTTTTAAATGACTTAAGGGAGGTTGTTGGGCATCACAGCAGCTAATTAGATTAGTAGCTAAATTAAAAGCTGATTATTCCCTGGATAGCTTCTGGACATATATTTACACAGTAGCATTTATCTTTTAAAACAAGCTGCTTTTCTTGCTCTTTCAGCTGTGTTAACGTGCTAGATAGGGACTGGGTCTTAGGGGAGAGGGGGAGACTGTGTGTGTGTGTGTGTGTATGTGCGTGTGTGCGTGCGTGTGCTGCGGCAGGGGTTGGTAGCGATGGTGCGGGCTAGCGCTAATTAAGCTAATCGAAACTCTTTGAAAATCCTTCTGATGAGGCTAATTATTTCTCCAGTCATCGTTAGGATCATTAGCACTGTGGAGCGCTTCATAAAGAGGACAGTTTGACTCAGATGGAATAGATGACAACAGGGAATGGAAGCACTGGGTTCTGTCTCTGGGTATAAAGAGGTTTTATCTTTCTTATTTTATTAATCTTCTCTCTATCTCTCCCTTTCTCTGTCTCGCCCATTCTGTCTCTCTGTCTCTTTCTCTATTCCTTCCTTCCTTCCTTCCTTCCTTCCTTCCTTCCTTCCTTCCTTCCTTCCTTCCTTCCTTCCTTCCTTCCTTCCTTCCTTCCTTCCTTCCTTCCTTCCTTCCTTCCTTCCTTCCTTCCCTCGCTCTCTCTCTCTCTCTCTTGCGCTCTCTCTCCATCCTAATCTCACTCCCTCTTTCTCTCCTTCTCACTGTCTATCACCAGGATCACTGTTTGATATTGTCTCTCAAGGTTAAGTGTTTGACCCAAAGACTAGACCTAACATAGTAAATGTAAATCTGTGACACTCAAATTAGTATGATATGTTATGTTTAGTATGGTTACATAAGACAGAAGGTTACTTAGGAGGGAGGTTGGTCAGGGAGGATGAATGGGCATATAATTCAAACATCTAGCAACCTAAAGGTCGCGTGTTCGAATCACATCACAGACAACTTTTGTATTTTGGCAAATTAGCAACTTTGCAACGGCCAACTACTTTTGAGCTACCTTCCAAATACTTACTATGTTAGCTCTTCCCTAACCCCTAACCTTAACCCAAACACAAACCTTAACTCTAACCTTAACCTTAAACCTAACCCCTAGCTTAGCTAATATTAGCCACCTCGCCACCTAGCTAACGTTAGCCACAACAAATTGGAATTTGTAACATATCATACATATCATTCTTTCATCACATTCCCAGTGGGTCAGAAGTTTACATACACTCAATTAGTATTTGGTAGCATTGCTTTTAAATTGTTTAACTTGGGTCAAACGTTTCGGTTAGCCTTCCACAAGCTTCCCACAATAAGTTGGGTGAAGTTTGACCCATTCCTCCTGACAGAGCTGGTGTAACTGAGTCAGGTTTGTAGGCCTCCTTGCTCGCACATGCTTTTTCAGTTCTGCCCACAAATTTTCAATAGGGTTGAGGTCAGGGCTTTGTGATGGCCACACCAATACCTTGACTTTGTTGTCCTTAAGCCATTTTGCCACAACTGTGGAAGTATGCTTGTGGGTCATTTTCCCGCCTCATGATGTCATCTATTTTGTGAAGTGCACCAGTCCATCCTACAGCAAAGCACTCTCGTACATGATGCTGCCACCCCCGTGCTTCACGGTTGGGATGGTGTTCCCCCCCCCTTTTTCCTCCAAACATAATGATGGTCATTATTTTTGTTTCATCAGACAAGAGGATATTTCTCCAAAAAGTACAACCTTTGTCCCCATGTGCTGTTGAAAACCGTTGTCTGGCTTTTTTTATGGCGGTTTTGGAGCAGTGGCTTCTTCCTTGCTGAGCGGCCTTTCAGGTTATGTCGATATGGAACTAGTTTTACTGTGGATATAGATAGTTTTGTACCTGTTTCCTCCAGCATCTTCACACGGTCCTTTGCTGTTGTTCTGGGATTGATTTGCACTTTTCACACCAAAGTACGATAATCTCTAGGAGACAGAACACGTCTCCTTCCTGAGCAATATGATGGCTGCGTGTTCCCATGGTGCTTATACTTGCATACTATTGTTTGTACAGATGAACGTGGTACCTTCAGGTGTTTGGAATTTGCACCCAAGGTTGAACCAGACTTGTGGAGGTCTACAATTTTTTCTCTGAGGTCTTGGCTGATTTCTTTTGATTTTTCCATGATGTCAAGCAAAGAGGCACTGAGTTTGAAGGTAGGCCCATAAATACATCCACAGGTACACCTCCAATTGACTCAAATGATGTCAATTAGCCCATCAGAAGCTTCTAAAGCCATGACATCACTTTCTGTAATTTCCCAAGCTGTTTAAAGGCACAGTCAACTTGGTGTATGTAAACTTCTGACCCAAATAATCTGTCTGTTAACAATTGTTGGAAAAAATGACTTGTGTCATGCACAAAGTAGATGTCCTAACCAACTTGCCAAAACTATACAGTAGTTTGTTAATTAACAATACATTTGTGGAGTTGTTGAAAAACACGTTTTAATGACTCCAACCTAAGTGTATGTAAACTTCCGACTTCAACTGTACCTACCCTGAAAACAGACTACTAACCTCAGAAATGTTGTTGGGGTCAGTATGAGTGTAAATGACCAGTTAATGCGTGTAATCCTGAAACACTCAGTAAAGGATACTGAGCCACTGTGTCTCATCCAACACCCTTCGTCAATGCTTGAATTCAGCTGGACAACATACAGCAACATTGCCTTGTCTTATATTTAAATATTTAATTGCTGCAAAGATCAATGTGGGGGAAAACTCTGCCAAATGTACGTGAACAGTTATACAGAAGTCTTACCATGCTGTTTTATTAAACATCCCATTTTGAGAGGGGTGGTTAAATTGAAATGAAATTGAAAAAGGAAGAGAGGAAATGGATGTACAGTAACGTTAGGATCTAAATGAATTTTTACACATCTGTGTGTAAAAAAAGATATAAGGATTTGTCCAAAATATTCGATTAACATTTCCAAATTTAAGGAAACATTCAAAATAATTCAAATGTATTGATGAATAAAAAAGGAATACAAATGAAAGTGCATAAACAATAAAGTTGCCAGACTTCAATTGTACTTCAGACTCTAGAAATACACATTTAAAATGTTTTCACCCATTCAATCCCTCATTCACCCCTCTGTTACTTCCTACTTGTCCATAGGACTGGCTGACATTCCCATCACTCACCCATTCACAGTCTTTCACTCACTCACTCACTCACTCACTCACTCACTCACTCACTCACTCACTCACTCACTCACCCACTCACCCACTCAGGATTACTTTCCTGCAATGCATTACATGTAACACTTGTTGTGTATTTGAGGTTTAAAAAGGATTCTGAAGTTTGTAATTCATATTTTGACATTTTAAACTTGATTTGAATGAATCAACCCCTAGAAAAATGTCCAATAATTTTAATCCACATAATAATTCACATTTCCTGTTGCTGCAGGATTACATTCCTGCTGCAGCAAACTGGCTCAAATTAAGATCCTACATTGTTTACTTTAATTACATTTTACTCAAGTAGAAGAAAAATGACTGACTGAAAAATACTAAAACACGTACAAGAACTTGGAATAGCTACTCAATTACAGTAACGAGAGTAGTTGTAATTAGCTACTTTACATCTCTGCCTTTTGGTCTCCCTCCGCACCGAAATGTTGTCCAATCAAACACTGTATTTTAGTCGAAAGCCCAAGACTAAATCAAATTTTATTTGTCACATGCGCCAAATACAACAGGTGTAGACCTTCCCGTGAAATACCTGCCTAAATGACTACCGACCCATAGCCCTCACGTCTGTAGCCATGAAGTGCTTTGAAAGGCTGGTCATGGCTCACATCAACACCATTATCCCAGACACCTTGGACCCACTCCAGTTTGCATACCGCCCCAACAGATCCACAGATGATGTCATCTCTATTACACTCCACATTACACTCCACACTGCCCTTTCCCACCTGGACAAAAAAAAGGACATCTACGTGAGAATGCTATTCATTGACTACAGTTCAGCGCTCAACACCATAGTACCCTCAAAGCTCATCACTAAGCTAAGGACCCTGGGACTAAACATCTCCCTCTGCAACTGGATCCTGGACTTCCTGACAGGCCGCCCCCAGGTGGTAAGTGTAGGTAGCAACATATCTGCCACGCTGATCATCAACACAGGGGCCCCTCAGGGGTGCATGCTTAGTCCCCTCCTGTATTCCCTGTTCACCCATGACTGCGTGGCCAAGCACGACTCCAACACCATCATTAAGTTTGCCAAAGACACAACAGGGGGGTAGGCCTTATCACAGACAACGATGAGACAGCCTATAGGGAGAAGGTCAGAGACCTGGAAGTGTGGTGCCAGGATAACAACCTCTCCCTCAACGTGATCAAGACAAATGAGATAATTAAGAACTACAGGAAAAGGAGGACCGAGCATGCCCCCATTCTCATCGACAGGGCTGTAGTGGAGCAGGTTAGGAGCTTCACGTTCCTTTGTGTCCACATCACCAACAAACTATCATGGTCTAAACACACCAAGACAGTCATGAAGAGGGCACGACAATGCCTATTCCTACTCAGGCGACTGAAAACATTTGGCATGTGTCCTCAGATCCTCAAAAGGATATACAGCTGCACCATTGAAACAATCCTGACTGGTTGCATCATCGCCTGGTATGGCAACTGCATGGCCTTTGACCGCAAGGCACTACAGAGGGTAGTGTGTACGGCCCAGTACATCACTGGGGCCAAGCTTCCTGCCATCCAGGACCTCATACCAGGCGGTGTCAGAGGAAGGCACAAAAAATTGCCAAGGATTTCAGCCACTCTAGTCATAGACTGTTCTCTCTGCTACCACATGGCAAGCGATACAGGAGCGCCAAGTCTAGGTCAAAAAGGCTTCTTAACAGCTTCTACCCCCAAGCCATAGGACTCTTTAACAGTTAATCAAATGGATACCTGGACTATTTGCATTGTACCCCCCCAAACCCAATTTTTACGCTGCTGCTACTCTCTGTTTATTATCCATATTAATTCAATTACCCCAACTAACCGGTGCCCCCGCACATTGACTATGTACCGGAACCCCTTGTATATAGCCTCGCTACTGTTATTTTATTGTTGGTCCTTAATTATTTGTTATATTTCTATTCTTTTTTCATTTTACTTTACATTTTTTCTTAAAACTGCATCGTTAGTTAAGGGCTTGTAAGTAAACATTTCACTGTAAGGTCTACACCTGATGTATTCGGCGCATGTGACAAATACAATTTGATTTGATTTGATTTAACTCTGT
>NC_143033.1:30350000-30467500 GCF_057628025.1 Oncorhynchus mykiss | reverse complement strand
TTTAATCCCTGGGAAAGCGGGGTTGTGCTTGGATTCCCATGTGATTTAATCCCTGGGAAAGTGAGGTTGTGCTTGGATTCCCATGTGATTTAATCCCTGGGTAAGCGGGGTTGTGCTTGGATTCCCATGTGATTTATCCTTCCTGTTTGGCCCTGTCCGGGGGTGTCCTCGGATGGGGCCACAGTGTCTCCTGACCCCTCCTGTCTCAGCCTCCAGTATTTATGCTGCAGTAGTTTATGTGTCGGGGGGCTAGGGTCAGTTTGTTATATCTGGAGTACTTCTCCTGTCCTATTCGGTGTCCTGTGTGAATTTAAGTGTGCTCTCTCTAATTCTCTCTTTCTCTCTTTCTTTCTCTCTCTCGGAGGACCTGAGCCCTAGGACCATGCCTCAGGAGTACCTGACATGATGACTCCTTGCTGTCCCCAGTCCACCTGGCCGTGCTGCTGCTCCAGTTTCAACTGTTCTGCCTTATTATTATTGGACCATGCTGGTCATTTATGAACATTTGAACATCTTGGCCATGTTCTGTTATAATCTCCACCCGGCACAGCCAGAAGAGGACTGGCCACCCCACATAGCCTGGTTCCTCTCTAGGTTTCTTCCTAGGTTTTGGCCTTTCTAGGGAGTTTTTCCTAGCCACCGTGCTTCTACACCTGCATTGCTTGCTGTTTGGGGTTTTAGGCTGGGTTTCTGTACAGCACAGATATCAGCTGATGTACGAAGGGCTATATAAATACATTTTATTTTATTTGATTCTAATCAAGACTTGGACTCAGACAAGCAGTGTTTTGGAGGTGGTCTGGAGCTACCTTAATCTTCAACATTGTCTGATATTTCAAAACCATCTCAAACTGCCATTTCAAGATTGAATAGCCACATCTTGTATGTGCACCCTCTCTACAATGATCCCAACAGTCTTTCGATACAACATTTATTAGATTTAATTATTACAGTATTAATAACATAAAATACTAATACCACTCATTATACAGTATTTTTTGTTGTTGTCTAAAACAAGTACAACACAGTACTTTCAAGTAATGGTTTGAATCTCAAAAGTTTGTACTGACTCTATGTACCATCCAACACATCCTCTTAATACTAAAACTCAATATATTCAATGTCCATAATGTTAAACCAGGCTGTATCACAGCCGGCCGTGATTGGGAGTCCCATAAAGTGGCGCACAATTGGCCCAGCGTTGTCTGGGTTTGGCCGGTGTAGGCCGTAATTGTATATAAGAATTTGTTCTTAACTGACTTGCCTATTCGAATGCTCAGCTAAATAAAGGTTCAAATTAAAACATAAAAATACATTTAAAAATTCACAAATTATTATATGCATTGTTGGTCATGATGATTACATTGATTTGATTTGTGTATGCTATCATCAGCAGAACAGGGGTTTTAATTGTGTAGGATTGTAATTGTATACAAAAATAAATTGTATATTTACATAACATTTTAAAAATGAGGCACAAATTGGACCGAAAGGAAGGCAAGGCTTCTGTTTCTAACTTTTAATTAAGTCTCTGTGTCAATGTGTCATTCTTAGATATTAAACAGAACAATTCACTTAACCATGTAAATGTACTGTGTGTAAATTAAAGTAACTAGTTAAATCAAATATTCTTACAGTATATGGTCTTCTTACATTGCATTGTATCCATCAGTAAAGACCTGTGTCACATATACACTGAGTATACCAAACATTAGGAACACTTTCCTAATATTGAGTTGAACACCCCCCTTTTTGCCCTCAGATCCATCTCAATTCGTCGGGGCATGGACTCTACAAGGTGTTAAAAGCGTTCCACAGGGATCCTGGCCCATGTTGACTCCAATGGTTGCCACAGTTCTGTCAAGTTGTCTGGATGTCCTTTGGGTGGTGAACCATTCTTGATTTCTTGATACACATGGGAAACCGTTGAGCATTTAAAACCCAGCACTGTTGCAGTTCTTGACACAAACCAATGTGCCTGACACCTATTACCATACTCCTATTACCATACTCCTATTACCATACTCCTTTTACCATACTCTACCATAAGTCTCTTACATTTTCTTTAAAATTCACCTTCTGAATGGCACACACACACAATCCATGTCTCAATTGTCTCAAGGCTTAAAAATACTTATTTAACCTGTCTCGTCCCTTCATCTACACTGATTGAAGTGAATTAACAAGTGGCATTGTTACGGTGAGTGAATGAGGACCCAAAAGCGAACTAACTTAAACAGAGCTTCTTTAATAACCAAACATAGGTAGGCTCAGATAGACCGGCAGATTCCGACAGGACAGGACAAGGTTACAGCAAACATGACGATAGTCTGGCTCAGGCATGAAACACAACAAACAAGAATCCGACAAGGACAGGAACAAAAACAGAGAGAGATATAGGGGACTAATCAGAGGGAAAAGGGGAACAGGTGGGAGAAGGGGTGACGAGGTAGTCAAGAGGAGACAAGGAACAGCTGGGGGAAAGCGGGGGAGAAAAGGTAACCTAATACGACCAGCAGAGGGAGACAGGGTGAAAGGAAAGGACAGAAAGACACAACATGACAATACATGACAGGCATCAATAAGGGATCATAGCATTCACCTGGATTCACCTGGTCAGTCTATATCATGGAAAGAGCAGGTGTTTTGTGTGTTGAGTGCACCATACAGTGAGATTCAAGAAAGACAAGAATTCCGCAGGGTATACTGTAGGTGATCTGCAGCGTCCTCCTAATGTGGTGTGTAAAGACTAAGGTATGAATAAGGTTGAAGGCTAAAATAGAGATCTAACTTTTTCATTTTGTTCTAACATAACAAAGCCCACAAAAGCCCACAGCAGACTTGTTGAATTAATTTCACAACTGCTTTGCCACTAACTGTTCGAGGTTTTTGGCATTTTCATGTCACGGGCCTTATAAAAAATAAAATGCACACATGTAAATCACACATAACAAGAAATGGTTAAGCTAAAACTCAAAACACTATGAAATATTTATCAAAAAGGATTACATCATATCAAGACGATACCATTTTCAGTCATCTACTGCTAAAAAGACAAATAAATAAGTAAGTCAGAGTAAGAAGTGAATAAATCTTAGCTCTCAATGATATGAAGACGATGATGATGTGTCCTATAACCTGTGACCAGGTTAAGGGGGGGGGGTTGCCTTGCCGCCCTAACTGGGGAGGTATCGTTTGTTTTCCCCAGGGAATGGAAAATCTGGGACAGAGTTGAAATGTCCCGTGAGGAAGATGGCGACCGTTCCGATGGAGAAGAGAGCCATGGCCACCCAGAAACAAACCTTGTCAATCATCTTCCCAATCAATACCCAGCTCTCCATTTCCTATGGGACAGTTAACAGTGAGTCAGAAGGGGGTAGAAGTGGGGAGATAATAACCCACAATGTTCTATCAGGATTTCTCAACTCTCAGCTCATCGTGGGCCAGTATTCACAAAGTGTCTCAGAGTAGGCCTTTTTAATCATAATTATTTATTTTATCACAAATAAATCTGGATAAGCACTCTTTGTGAACACGGCCTTGCACTGGCTGAATTCAGATGAAATTGTCCCCTGATCCCCAGAGTAAAAGCAATACTTACTGATCCAATGTCATTTGCTTGCTTTGTGCTCTCAGTGATAAAGTTACAAGCATCCACACATTCCTTGATTTCAGGAGCAGCTTGTGCGAGGCTCTTGTACAGGCTGGCTGTGGTGCTCACATCAATCCCATCCACTAGAGAGTAGCAGAGACACATCAATACCATCCACTAGAGGGTAGCAGAGACACACCAATACCGTCCACTAGAGGGTAGCAGAGACACATCAATACCATCTACTAGAGGGTAGCAGAGACACATCAATACCATCCACTAGAGGGTAGCAGAGACACATCAATATCATCCACTAGAGGGTAGCAGAGACACATCAATACCATCCACTAGAGGGTAGCAGTGACACATCAATACCATCCACTAGAGGGTAGCAGAGACACATCAATATCATCCACTAGAGAGTAGCAGAGACACATCAATACCATCCACTAGAGGGTAGCAGAGACACATCAATACCATCCACTAGAGAGTAGCAGAGACACATCAATACCATCCACTAGAGGGTAGCAGAGACACATCAATACCATCCACTAGAGGGTAGCAGAGACACATCAATATCATCCACTAGACGGTAGCAGAGACACATCAATACCATCCACTAGAGGGTAGCAGAGACACATCAATATCATCCACTAGTGTAGCAGAGACACATCAATATCATCCACTAGAGGGTAGCAGAGACACATCAATACCATCCACTAGAGGGTAGCAGTGACACATCAATACCATCCACTAGAGGGTAGCAGAGACACATCAATATCATCCACTAGAGGGTAGCAGAGACACATCAATACCATCCACTAGAGCAGGGGTGTCAAAGTCAAATGGACGGAGGGCCAAATAAAAAAATCAGCTACAAGACGAGGGCCGGACTGTTCGAATGTTCATTGAAAAATTTTTAAATGACGCATATAGTCTAGTGAACCTAATTGAACCTACTGAAAACCTAACAAATATATTACAATATGATCAGATAAATAAAGCAATATTTTCTTATGGCTCTGTCAGTAATCTTTAATTTTCAACAGACACAAAAGACAAATTTCCTTTATATAAATATCCCCATAACATGAACATTAAATGAAAGAAACCGGTATTCAAGGCACCATCAGTAGACTATATTTTCTATTTTAGCAAAAGTGGGCTAAATTTACTTCAAAGAAAAAACAATAATAGCAATTTTCTATCATCCACTCAACTGAAATATTTTTAAAATATAATTGGATTGAAATACAAAAAAATAAAGTGCAAAAATCTATTAATCAAAAACAACACTTTGTTTAAGGAGAAGTAACATGCAGTGAAAACAAATATTAACTTTTAAACTTGAACTGAGTAAAAACTCTAAATATGTGATTGCACAGTAATGTTCACTTGTTTGAGGTTGAGGGTGATACTTGGTGGTGTCCCATCTTTTCCACAAGTTCATCAATGTTCGGGGTAAGGCTCTGAGCTGAAGAAATCCTCAGAATTGAGTGGAGGTGTTCAGCAGTAAGTCGACTTCTGTGTGATGTTTTGTTCAGGTTCATCAAAGAAAACAGTTGTTCACACAGGTATGTGCTGCCAAACATAGACAACGTTTGAGCAGCCTGGATGCGCAGCTGGGGCATTGTGCCGGGGAGGAAACGGGCGAACTCCGCAGCACCCACTGCCGCATATTTTGCCCTCAGTGCATCATTGCATTGGAGGTCAATCAACTCCATTTGGAGGTTTGGTGGTGAGCTTTCCACGTCAACAGCAAATGGGTTACCGAGCAGTTCCAACCTGCTTTTTTGTGCTTCAAAGTCAGCAAATCGGCGTCGAAAGTCAGCGGCAAGCATACCTATTTTATCAGCCAACTGTGTGCTCGGGAACGCACTGGTAGAGAGCTTCTCTTTCATGGTCTGGCAGCTGGGAAAGTGGCTCAAATTTTCTTTCCGCATCTGCGTCTCCCACAGAGTCAGTTTGGTTTTAAATGCCTTCACTGTACTGTACATATCAGAGATGACACGATCCCGACCCTGCAGCTGCAAGTTTATTGCATTCAGATGACTCGTAATGTCACACAGAAAAGCCATTTCACACAGAAACATTTCGTCTCGGAGTTGTGTTGTGTCTTTCCCTTTGCTGTCCAAGAACAGACAAATCTCCTCACGAAGCTCGAAACATCTTTGAAGCACCTTTCCCTGGCTTAGCCATCGCACCTCTGTGTGATAAGGCAAATCACCATGCTCCGTTTCTAACTCCGTCAGAAATGCCTTGAACTGGCGGTGATTCAAACCTTTGGCTCTGATAAAGTTAACTGTGCGCGTGATGATGCTCATTACATGCTCCATTTTCAAGGCTTTACCGCACAACGCTTCCTGGTGTATGATACAATGATAAGCTGTCAGCTCACCTGTCGCGTTTTCCTCTTGCATCTTTTCCCGTATCTTCGCCACCAGTCCGCTCCTGTGTCCACACATCGCAGGTGCTCCGTCGGTTGTCAAACCCACGAGTTTTTCCCAAGGCAGCTCCATCTCATTTACACATCTTGACACCTCTTCATACAAATCATGCCCCGTAGTTGTGCCATGCATAGGACGTAAAGCCAAAAACTCCTCTGTCACGCTTAGGTTGGAGTCCACTCCGCGGATGAAAATTGACAACTGGGCAATGTCAGAAATGTCGGTGCTCTCATCCACAGCCAAGGAATATGCAATAAAATCTTTTCCCTTTTTCACAAGCTGCTCTTTTAGATTGATGGACAACTGGTCTACTCTCTCGGCAATGGTGTTTCTGCTCAGACTCACATTTAAAAAGAGTTGCCTTTTTTCTGGGCAAACTTCGTCACAAACTTTAATCATGCAGTTTTTGATGAAATCCCCCTCCGTAAATGGCCGGGCTGATTTAGCGATCTCTTCTGCCAAAATAAAACTGGCCTTGACAGTTGCGTCCGCGTGTGTGTCCGCGTGTTTCGTTTCATAATGTCGTCTCAGATTATACTCTTTCAGTACCGCCACACTTTCTCCACACAGAAGACACACAGGTTTTCCAGCTACCTTCGTGAACATATACTCCGACTCCCACCTTGTTTGAAACCCCCGGTTCTCAGTATCCACCTTCCGTTTTGCCATTTTTGATGGGTATCTGAAAGTTAATTTTACTGTGATGCTGACGACTGCTGTGCCAATAAATATTGAAATGAAGCAGCCTACTGCTCGGTGCGTCACCTTTGCATTGTGGGAAATGTAGTATTGGTGCGTGTAAAAGATCTGCGGGCTGCCGGCTTGCTGCGGGCCGGTTCTAATAATAAATCAAGATCATCCCAGGGGCCGTAAAAAACCTTCTTGCGGGCCGGATGTGGCCCGCGGGCCTTGACTCTGACATATGTGCACTAGAGGGTAGCAGAGACACATCAATATCATCCACTAGAGGGTAGCAGAGACACATCAATACCATCCACTAGAGAGTAGCAGAGACACATCAATACCATCCACTAGAGGGTAGCAGTGACACATCAATACCATCCACTAGAGGGTAGCAGAGACACATCAATATCATCCACTAGTGTAGCAGAGACACATCAATACCATCCACTAGAGAGTAGCAGAGACACATCAATACCATCCACTAGAGGGTAGCAGTGACACATCAATACCATCCACTAGAGGGTAGCAGTGACACATCAATACCATCCACTAGAGGGTAGCAGAGACACATCAATATCATCCACTAGTGTAGCAGAGACACATCAATACCATCCACTAGAGAGTAGCAGAGACACATCAATACCATCCACTAGAGGGTAGCAGTGACACATCAATACCATCCACTAGAGGGTAGCAGAGACACATCAATATCATCCACTAGTGTAGCAGAGACACATCAATACCATCCACTAGAGGGTAGCAGTGACACATCAATACCATCCACTAGAGGGTAGCAGTGACACTTCAATACCATCCACTAGAGGGTAGCAGAGACACATCAATATCATCCACTAGTGTAGCAGAGACACATACAGTTACCTAAAGGTACGCTGATGATGGACCACAGTGCTAATCTTTATCCCCTCTCCTTTTCCCATTGATTGTGATACATATTTATAATAGCAAATATAACCAAAATGCTTTTTAAAACCAATTCAAATTGAGCCAGACACATCTATTCATAAAAGTGGCTTGCTGGATAATGCACATACATTCCACTCCGTATTTATTTGGACAGGGAGGCTAAAACGTTTAATTTCGTTCTATACTCCATCATTTTGGATTTGAGATCAAATGTTTAATATGAGGCGATAGTACAGAATGTTACCTTTTATTTGAGGGTATTTTCATACATATCTGTTTTACCGTTTAGAAATGAAAGCACTTTACGTATTTAGTCCCCCAATTTGAAGGTGTCATAATTGGACAAATGAATTTATAGTGTATTAATGTAGTCAAAGGTTTAGTATTTGTTCTCATATTCCTAGCACACAATGACTACATCACGTTTGTCACTCTACAAACCTGTTGGATGCCTTTGCAATTTTTTTAGTTTCTGTTTAGGATTATCTTGTGCCCAATATAAATTAATGGTATATAATGCATTGTGTTATTGTGGAGTCACTTTTATTGTAAATAAGAATATAATATGTTTCTAAACACTTTTAGAATAATGTGGGTCCTACCTTGATTACAGAGAATCATTAATGAATCGTGAATAATGATAAATGTGAAGAATTTACAGATGCACAAAGATCATACCGACAAAACATGCTAACCTCTCACCAGGTTAGCATTTTCGTATTTTCATATTTATGCTTCTGTAATTTACTCACTCATCATTATTCACAATTCAACATAATCCAAAAACAAAATAAACTGCAAATACATGCAGCAAGTTTGTAGTGTCACATGTTTGATGTAGTCATTGCATGCCAGGGATATGGGACCAAATACTACACTTTTTACTACTTTAATTAATACACTATAAGTGCATTTTTCCAAATAGTTATGACACCTTCAGATGGGGTGACTAGATACATAAAATGTGTTCATTTCTAAATGGTACAACAGATACAGCATGTATGAAAATACCCTCAAATAAAAGGTGACATTCTGTACTGTCGCCTCAAATAAACATTCCCCCATGTGCTACCCTTCACTCCCTGCCAGTATCTCTTTCCTTAATCTTACCAACGGATCGTGTGAGGCCATGCCTCTCTCTCTGTTTGTCAAACATCATCTCGCTGCGTGGTTGTTTTAGCACATACTCCTCCGCTCTCTGCATCAGGCCGAACGAGCTACGCCGTCGCTCCCTCACTCCATTCACCTCTGCCTCCGCCTCTCCATCATCCACCAGAGGGTCCATACCCAGGAATCGGGGGACAAGCTCCAGGAAGACCTGAACAGAGGAGAGGAACGGTGGAATAGGTATTAGTTTGGCAAGAAAAAAGTTGAATATTCGTTCTGATAAATGAGCATTTTATCATATCGTATTGTTTCTTAATACAGATTACTTTTACTTTGTCCATTCTATGTCTGTTTGGGCCAGTGTTACAGGAGCCTTGACTTTGGTTTTGATTTCAACTTACCATGTTATTACACAGTTACTGTATACATACGTGTTTGATAGTGTGAGACATGGTGTGGGTGTTGGGACTGCGGAGGGAGATGTTGAGCACCACGATTTGGTTGGTGGCGATGAGCGTTGTCACAGACATGACAAAGATCAGGTACCTGGGAAGAGAAGAACAGACAGATGTGGATGGAGACGGGATTGAGCTCTCTTATGGTGTTACAGAAATACTGTGTATGGAGGAAGGCAGTAAGCAAGAGACTGGAGAAATTCTTACTCACTTGCCAATGAGAGGGACATTGAGCGATGTCTCAGGGACCTTCTGAGCAATAAGAAAGAGGAAGACAGTCTGAGCCAGCAGGACAGAGATGGACACAGTCAACTTCTGTCCCCCAGCTGTGAAGGGGACAATGGAGAGTCAGAGGGGTACAGAAAGGAGTGCAGTGCTTTTCCCATCATCATCCTCATAGATGACAACAGGCATATTATACTGTACTCTAGCAATTCCAGACATAACACGAGAGTGCTCTAGTGTTTCCAAATGCTTCCAAGTGCTTTAGTTGGGATGCAGAAACCTATTGACGTTCTATCGCACAGGCTAACCGAATCCAACTAAAGTCCAAACACATACAGTGCATTCTCTAGTTTGAAACTCAAAACCATTATATCTATGTTGGAGCATTTCTTAAATATAAATAATTTGAAATAATAGTCAATATACAAAGCAACACTAGTAACACTAGCGGACAACTGCTAACTTCAGTTGGTGATGGCATACTGCATCATCTTCCTGTTTCACTAACCCTAAGTTACACCCTTATACCACTGACCAATCAGCAGCAACGTTGCCACTGACCCTGTGCAGGTAGGAAGTAGGCCAGGACGACCAAGGAGGAGATAAGTGAGCAGGGCAGAATGATGTTGATGATGTAGAACAGAGGTTTCCTCTGGATGACCAGGTTGAAGGAGATCTCCTGGTACTCCAGGTCATCAGGAGTGTAGCGTGAGTTGATCAGCTTCCTGGCCGGCCGGTGCTTTATGGCCCACTCACCATTCTCTAACAGGTTGGAAACAAAGACACTGGGAT
The DNA here is from genome assembly GCF_057628025.1 of Oncorhynchus mykiss. Classification (NCBI taxonomy): domain Eukaryota; kingdom Metazoa; phylum Chordata; class Actinopteri; order Salmoniformes; family Salmonidae; genus Oncorhynchus; species Oncorhynchus mykiss. Next base: position 30,457,274 of record NC_143033.1, on the reverse strand, counting down.
GAGTAGAAACCATTTCATTAGGATTTGACCAGTTGACGAGTTGTGTCAGTTGTTTGCAGATAGGTGTAGGCCTACAGATTGATTTTGAGGAACTACAAAGTTTCATATGCTGTATTTTGGTCACACATGCAGGGCCAGAGTAGTAGTGGGAAACTACCAAGGTGGGGTAGTAGGTTTTGAAATAGAATGTATTCAAATCCATAAAAACAAAACATTGCAACATTAGTGTGTGTATACCAGTGAAGGCCTCAGGATCAATGTCCACCCACTCAATGGGCTGTTTAGTCTCCGTGTCAACAGCCAGCATGATTTCCAACTCATTTGCACTGTATGTCTGGGACCTAAAGACTAAAGTGCAGTTCTGGTAGTCAAAGGGGAAGTAGGTGATTTCTATGGCACATGTGCTGCGGTAGATAGCTGGAGGCAGCCAGTACATGTAGCCACTGGAGTAGATTAACACATTGGCATAGTAGGCCACGTCAAACTTGCCATCAATGCTGCAGAGGAGGAGGGAGAGAGGAGAGGGAACGGAGGAGGGGAAGATGAAAAGAGTTCAAGAGTCTATTGGTCAAAACATAGCAGTGCCACAGAAGGGGGGAAATCAGAATGAGGAAAAAAGCCAAAGGAAAAAGAAGTTGAAAGCCCTCCTCTACCGACTCACTTGTTCTCAAGGACAATGTCAGGAAGCCACACTGTGTTGTAAGGCACACGGATAACCTCGATGCCAAAATACTCAGAGGTGTTCCAGGCCAGGCGAATATCATTCCATTGCTGTGGGAGGGAGCAAAGGGTGTAGGCAGAGTAGAGAGCGTGATAGGATCAGAGGGAAATAAAAGACACAGCTAGAAATCAGGTAAAAGTAGGAGAAAATAAAAAAAACTGAAATAATCTAGTCAAAGACGTATGCAGAAAACACATGATAAACTAATTGAGAAGATATAATATCAAAAAACATTTGGTCAACAATGAGAGAAACACTCACGATCTCAATCCAGACATTAGTCGTGAGAGTCTCTTCCTTTTCGTTCTGTAACAGAGGACATATATAATGGTCTGATGCAGACATTTGTCTACTTTATTTGGGTAGCCTACATAAGCTTACAGGAATACATGTGGAGGTGCAGTGAGATTGTGGGTAGTTGGTAACTGTGGCAACTCTATGGGATTATGCTGGACAGTTTGATATGTGATAGTACTGTAGTGCACCTAGGGCTGTTGCGGCCACACGGTTGCCACCATACCAGCGGTCACAAGTCATGAAGGCAGTCAAATTCCACATTACCGTTTAGTCATGGTAATTAGGCTTCTCCAAGCTCTGTTGCTGCTGCTGGTCAGTAGTAGCATACCAAACTTGCTAACTGCCTGGTACTCAGCACTCTATTGTCCCTCTAATCACTCTGACATCCATTCAAATGTATTCAAAAATATAATCAAACACTTCATGAGAGCCCATGAGCTCATGTTGCGCAACATTTATATAGGCTATGCAATTGCAGGAGAAAACACAGTGATGACCACTAATAAAAAGGATGCCATCAGCTTTCTATAGGCTGGGCCTACCATATTTATTTCTCAACTTTCCAACTACAGATGGCGCCGGGGAGGATAGCTGCCATTTCGTGGGCTCTTAACCAACCGTGCCTTTCTGTTAGTTTTTCACATTATTTGCCATTTGTTTTGTACATAATGCTGCTGCTGCCGTCTGTTATGACCGAAAAGAGATTCTGGAAATCAGAACCGTGATTACTCACCTTGAACTGTATGAAGAATTTCTCTTTAATTAATCAGATGAAAGGGATTTACTCCAGACACCCGAACAGGCCCTCCTCCCCGTCATTCGGAGGAGAAAGAGACTGAAAAGATATCGCGGAAAGAGATCGGGGTGCCTTGTGAGGATCCGGCGACGAGTGGCTAATCTGCCCTTGCCATCCATACTACTGGCCAACGTACAATTGCTGGAAAATAAATTGGACGAACTAAAAGCACAGATATCCTACCAAAAGGACATTAAAAACGGTAATATCTTATGTTTCACCAAGCCATGGCTGAACGACGACATGAATAACATACAGCTGGCATTAAAGTGGCCGGGGACTTTAATGTAGGGAAACTTAAAACCCGTTTTACCTAATTTATATCAGCATGTTAAATGTGCAACCAGAGGGGAAAAAACTCTAGACCACCTTTACTCCACATACAGAGATGCGTACAAAGCTCTTCCTCGAACTCCACTTGGCAAATCTGACCATAATTCTATCCTCCTGATTCCTGCTTACAAGCAAAAATTAAAACAGGACGCACGAGTGACTCGGTCAGTAAAAAAGCGGTCAGATGAAGCAGATGCTAAACTATAGAACTGTTTATCTAGCACAGACTGGAATATGTCCCGGTATTTTTTCAGATGGAATTGAGGAGTACACCACATCAGTCACTGGCTTCATCAATAAGTGCATCGATGACGTCGTCCCCACAGTGACTGTATGTACATACCCCAACCAGAAGCCATGGATTACAGGCTAGATCCACACTGAGCTAAAGGGTAGAGCTGCCGCTTTCAAGGAGCGAGACTCTAACCCGGACGCTTATAAGAAATCCCGCTATAACCTCCAACGAACCATCAAACAGGCAAAGCGTCAATACAGGACTAAGATCTTTTCAAAATATCATTAGAGTCACATCATGCAGCCTTACAATGAATTAAAAATCAAAACATATAGCCCAACGTTTGTAGAACAACTAAAGTTACATGAATAACTCTAAATTACGCATATAGGAGTACCTATTTCTTTGTTAACCGCTCAGCACAGAATAGCCGCATGTGTGCACTCCCTCAAATAGTTTGGAGAAAATGTCCCTTCTATTTTATTCAGCTTTGTTCAATTGTATTCTTCATACTATAAAATAATGCCACAGAATTCTAGGCAAATCTTGTCTGCTAAATGAACTAGTGTAACCCACAGCCATTTGTCAAAGCCGGATCAGGACCTAACATAAGGACAACTCAGAGTATGCTATTCTTTTCTTCTGAAATAGACTACATTTTCTTCATATCATGCTTCTTTAGACCTGTCTAAAATAAATAATGTAATGATTTATTGTGAAGGTGTAGGCTATATTACATGGATTTATTGTGAAGGTGTAGGCTATATTACATGGATTTATTGTGAAGGTGTAGGCTATATTACATGGATTTATTGTGAAGGTGTAGGCTATATTACATGGATTTATTGTGGTGTAGGCTATATTACATGGATTTATTGTGAAGGTGTAGGCTATATTACATGGATTTATTGTGAAGGTGTAGGCTATGTTACATGGATTTATTGTGAAGGTGTAGGCTATGTTACATGGATTTATTGTGAAGGTGTAGGCTATGTTACATGGATTTATTGTGAAGGTGTAGGCTATATTACATGGATTTATTGTGAAGGTGTAGGCTATGTTACATGGATTTATTGTGAAGGTGTAGGCTATATTACATGGATTTATTGTGAAGGTGTAGGCTATATTACATGGATTTATTGTGAAGGTGTAGGCTATATTACATGGATTTATTAGACTTTTTTTGTTTTAAATGTACACATTCCAACGGTTTGTGTGTGGAAGCCAGGAGATACTAAATGTGTTTTTGTTAATTAAAGGTCAATTACCGTGAGGCCGACAGTTATTTGCTTGACATTCACTGGCTGACAAAATTTCGTGATCACCACAGCTCGCATGGTTGAAGCACAGGACTGTTTGGCAATGTGTATGGAATGTTGTTGGGTTGCAGCAGGTGTGTAATATGTGTGTGTAATATGTTTGGTATGTGTTGTGTGTTGTTATATGACATTGTTATGTTGCAGCAGTAAGTCAAGTCAAGTTTATTTGCATATGCACAGCAGAGGAGGCTGTTGGAAGGAGCTATAGGAGGACAGGCTCATCGTAATGGCTGGAATGGAATAAATGGAACAGAGTCAAACATGTGCTTTCCATATGTTGGATGTGTTCCATTTATTCCATTCTAGCCTTTACAATGTGACCCTCCTATAGCTCCTCCCACCAGCGCTCCTCTGATGCACAGGATACACAAGTTAAACAGGACAATGAAATGCTTGGTACAATGAAATTCTTATTGAGATGCGTAATGTGTGTAATGTGTGTGTGTGTACTAAGTGTTGTTGGCGTTATACTGCATCAGGTGTGGTCTGTCTCTCACCAGGGAGATGAGATTGGTGAGGATCAGCTTGACCTGCACCTCCACCTTGTCAGTGGGGTGCGCCGCTGGACGGATGTTCTTGTTGTAGCCTTTGAACAGGTCCCCAATCAGCTTAGACTCTTCATTACAACTCACTGCACAAAGCAGTGAGAGAGAGAGAGAGAGAGAGAGAGAGAGAGAGAGAGAGAGAATGAGAGAGAATGAGAGAGAGTCAGTGAGTGAGTGAGTGAGTGAGTGAGTGAGGAAGAGGACACAGCAGAGTGCCATGGCAATATATGATGAGATATGGTTAGAGTAAACCCCATAGGGACTGCAACACATAACACTTACCATTTCAAACGACCCATAACACTTAAAGTGCCAAATGACCTTAAATGGTCAGTGACCGATTGCTTTGCTAAAATCACCCATTGAACCCTTTTCAATTAACATGTTTGACATTTAGGCATGTCAACCCTAACACCAAAAGTTGTAACAATGTTTGTGAAAGTTTTTACAGCGCCTATAAAAACATGAACATGACATCTGCCTCACAGGAACAATAATAACAAGCCCATAGAAACACCAAAACAACAGTCGCAGACACATTTGGCATGGAGACCGGAATTAATAGTCAAACCACCGAGAGGTGCCATTGCCAAGAGCCTTGATCCTGGCCATGAGAAAAAATAATCAATATACGCACTTACCTGGTATTGTCACACCCCAGAGTAGGCCTGCAGTTGCAATCAAACACGTCCAAAAGGAGTGCCTTGCCATCGCAAAGTTCATTGCTCTTTACGCACAGTTCCAGATTTGAGTGAAGTACAAATTCAAAGAAAGAGAAAGCGAGAGGTTATTTCCGAATGGTTCGTCGTCTCCCTTCTCCCGCTGCCCCTCGTCTCGCTCCTCCAGCTGTCGCTACCCTTGGCTCGGGTTACACACCAACCGGGAAGCGCTAAACTCGGTCTTAAAGTCACACTCGGGTCGTTCATAATAATAATCATTATCATTATTCTATGGGGTAGTTATGACAATACTCCGATTATGAAGGGGACCTTTTCTGCTTGATATGTCAGCGGGTTTAAAACTAGTAATAGCCCACAATGTTCTGAATGTAGGATGGAATGGGATAGTGTCCATTTAACAAAGTAGCCTATCTCTGTTTTACAAATATTGCATCTAGAGGCCCAATATGCCTAGACCACTGCTGACCACCTCAAAAACGTGTGTGTGTGTGCGTGTGCGTGTGTGTGTCGACGCTACTGGTGAGCAAGGTGAACAGGTGACGGGGATCCAGTTTGGAAGCCGTTCCATTGCACTGCCCCCACTCTCTACCCGGGGAGGGTATAAATAAATAGTGTCTATGCTGCGCTCCTTGCAGTTTGCACTGCGGGGCTCTGGTGAAACGGGAACAATCTCTGGGGGATTTGGGTGGGGTGATTTTGTCACGATGACGGCTGGTTATAGACGACAGATAGGACGGGGTCCCGTGAAGATGAATTATGTACCAGGGCATGTGTGTGTGTGTGTTTTGTGTGTGTGTGTGTGTGTGTTCAGATTGGAGACGCCGGATGCGCCTGTTACATTTCGTTGAGTGACAAAACACCAGCCAGTGGCAGCAGTCGAGAGGTAAGAATCCAATCATCAGCATATCAGCATACAATTGTCGTTGGTATTTGATAACGACGTCAACCAACGTTAATTAACATTTCCATTGAATAAATAAAATAAAGGTCTAATGAACATTTATTGTCGATACCGGGAGGTATAAACCGAAATTTGTTGCAGCTTTTGATCAATTCGATTTTTTCCCTCAAATTTGATCATGCAGCTAGCTGGATGTTAAGAAAATGTTGATGAAGTTGTCTATGTTAAACAACAAGACAAGAAGACAATTATGCCTTGTGTAATGTGTTCCGTGTGAATTCCGCCGTCTGCGAAGTGCCTCTAAAAATACATGACTGAAACGGAGATGCGCTCCTTTGAGGTAACCGGGACCTCTGTATCTGGGAGACCGATACGTATCTCACGGTCGCAGAGTTCACAAATGCAAGCCACAGAGCAGGACACATGTTCCACATGTCCCACATAACATAGACTATTATCATGCACACCTACCTTCAATGTTGCAATTGTCTAAATTATATTTATACTTTGATTGACCCCATACCCTCTCTCACACACCCCATCTCTCTCTCTCGCGTGCGCTCATACACACACACACACACACACACACACACACACACACCAAAAAATGCACAATTATGCCTCCCCCATTCTCTCTTTAGCACATGAGTATGATTAGTCTGTAGCTGTGTTCGAATACTCATACTAACCACACTAATGTAAATTGAGTATGTAGTATGCTTATTAGTCACAATATGGATATAGTTAGTATGCCAAAGGTTCCCAGATGTTGGGAACATTCGCCAAAGTTTGAAGTATACAAGCAATGGACACTATTTCCGTGCTTTTGGGGCCCATAACACAATGTTTCAGAAAATTGGCATGGCTTCACAACGTTTTCAGATTTGAAGAGAATGGTGGAAAATATGCAGCCGAAGTCCGACGAGAGCGCACACAAATCTGTTGCTTTAACTAATTATGACAAATGTTAAGAAAAGGTTCAGCAATGTAATAAAGTAATGACTTTTCAAATAAGTTACGTTGCATGTAATGTTGGCTGACAATTTGTTAGCTATGCTATCCTTACGAACTGCATTGCATATCATTACAGCAGTAATGTACCGGGTATGTTAGCTACCTACTGTAACGTTAGTTGGCTACTAATACATCGAACTTGCCAGAGTGCAGAATAACTGATGAATTTATGAACGCTCAACACCCGTTGAATGTGGCCGGTGCATTAAATGTCGGCAAAAAAGCCAGAAGCAGAAGCCAGATGCCAGAAGCACAGTTAAAATTGTCAGAGTGCAACTCCGACCGCAAGGCACTACAGAGTGTAGTGCGTACGGCCCAGTACATCACCGTGGCCAAGCTTCCTGCCATCCAGGACCTCTACCAGCCGGTGTCAGAGGAAGGCCCTAAAAGTTGTCAAAGACTCCAGCCACCCTAGTCACAGACTGTTCTCTCTGCTACCACATGGCAAGCGGTACGGAGTGCCAAGTCTCAGTCCAAGAGGCTTCTACCCCCAAGCCATAAGACTCCTGAATAGCTAATCAAATGGCTACCCAGACTATTTGCCGCCCCCCCACGCTGTTATTATCTATGTATAGCCACTTTAATAACCCTGCCTGCATGTACATAATTACCTCTATTTTTATTTTTATTTATTATTTCACCTTTATTTAACCAGGTAGGCTCGTTGAGAACAAGTTCTCCTTTACAACTGTGACCTGGCAAAGATAAAGCAAAGCCGTACACATACAACAACACAGAGTTACACATGGAATAAACAAACATACAGTCAACAATACAGTAGAAAAAGTATATATACAGTGTGTGCAAATGAGGTAAGATAAGGGAGGTATGGCAATAAATAGGCCATGGTGGCGAAGTAATTGCAATATAGCAATAAACATTGGAGTGATAGATGTGCAAAAGATGAATGTGCAAGTAGAGAAACTGGGGTGCAAAGGAGCAAGATAAATAAATAAATAAATACAGTATGGGGATGAGGTAGTTGGATGGGCTATTTACAGATGGGCTATGTACAGGTCATCAAATCAAATCAAATCAAATGTATTTATATAGCCCTTCGTACATCAGCTGATATCTCAAAGTGCTGTACAGAAACCCAGCCTAAAACCCCAAACAGCAAGCAATGCAGGTGTAGAAGCACGTGAGCTGGTGCAGCTGGTACAGGTGCAGTGATCTGTGAGCTGCTCTGACAGCTGGTGCTTAAAGTTAGTGAGGGAGATACGAGTCTCCAGCTTCAGTGATTTTTGCAGTTTGTTCCAGTCATTGGCAGCAGAGAACTGGAAGGAAAGGCGACCAAAGGAGGAATTGGCTTTGGGGGTGACCAGTGAAAAATACCTGTTGGAGCGGGTGCTACGGGTGGGTGCTGCTATGTTGACCAGTGAGCTGAGATAAGGCTTGGCTTTACCTAGCAAAGCCTTGTAGATGACTTGGAGCCAGTGGGTTTGGCAATGAGTATAAAGCAAGAGCCAGCCAACGAGAGCGTACAGGTTGCAGTGGTGGGTAGTATATGGGGCTTTGGTGACAAAACAGATGGCACTGTGATAGACTGCATCCAGTTTGTTGAGTAGAGTGTTGGAGGCTATTTTGTCATTGACATTGCCAAAATCGAGGATCGGTAGGATGGTGAGTTTTACGAGGGTATGTTTGGCAGCATGAGTGAAGCATGCTTTGTTGCGAAATAGTAAGCCGATTCTAGATTACATTTTGGATTGGAAATGCTTGATGTGAGTCTGGAATGAGAGTTTACAGTCTAACCAGACACCTAGGTATTTGTAGTTGTCCACATATTCTATGTCAGAACCATCCGGAGTAGTGATGCTGGACAGGTGGGCAGGTGCGGGCAGCGATCGGTTGAAGAGCATGCAATTAGTTTCACTTACATTTAAGAGCAGTTGGACGCCACTGAAGGAGAGTTGTATGGCCTTGAAGCTCATCTAGAGGTTAGTTAACACAGTGTCCAAAGAAGGGCCAGAATATCAACCTATCCCTTAACGTAACCAAGACTAATGAGATTATTGTGGACTACAGGAAAAGGAGGCCCGAGCACGCCCCCATTCTCATCGACGGGGCTGTAGTGGAGCAGGTTGACAGCATCAAGTTCCTTGGTGTCCACATCAACAACAAACTAGAATGGTCCAAACACACCAAGACAGCCGTGAAGAGGGCACGACAAAGCCTATTCCCCCTCAGGAAACTAGAAAGATTTGGCATGGGTCCAGAGATCCTCAAAAGGTTCTACAGCTGCAACATCGAGAGCATGACTGGTTGCATCACTGTCTGGTATGGCAATTGCTCGGCCTCTGACCGCAAGGCACTACAGAGGGTAGTGTAAGGCCCAGTACATCACTGGGGCTAAGCTGCCTGCCATCCAGGACCTCTACACCAGGTGGTGTCAGAGGAAGGCCCTCAAAATTGCCAAAGACCCCATCCACCCCAGTCATAGTCTTTACTCTCTACTACCACATGGCTAGCGGTACCGGAGTGCCAAGTCTAGGACAAAAAGGCTTCACAACAGTTATTACCCCCAAGCCATATGACTCTTATACAGGTAATCAAATGGCTACATGGACTATTTGCATTGTGTGCCTCCCCCTCAACCACCCCTTTTACACTGCTGCTACTCTCTGTTTATCATATATGCATAGTCACTTTAACTATACATTCATGTACATACTACCTCAATTGGGCCGACCAACCAGTGCTCCCGCACATTGGCTAACCGGGCTATCTGCATTGTGTCCCGCCACCCACCACCCGCCAACCCCTCTTTAACGCTACGGCTACTCTCTGTTCATCATGTATGCATAGTCACTTTAACCATATCTACATGTACATACTACCTCAATCAGCCTGCAGACCGCACCCCCCTCTGGAGAGCCTTGCAGTTGTGGGCGGTGCAGTTGCCGTACCAGGCGGTGATACAGCCCAACAGGATGCTCTCAGTTGTGCACCTATAAAAGTTAGTGAGGGTTTTCGGTGACAAGCCACATTCTTTCAGCCTCCTGAGGTTGAAGATGCGCTGTTGCACCTTCTTCACCACACTGTCTGTGTGAGTGAACCATTTCAGTTTGTCGGTGATATGAACACAGAGGAACTTAAAACTTTCCACCTTCTCCACTGCTGTCCCTTCGATGTGGAGAGGGGGGTGCTCCCTTTGCTGTTTCTTGAAGTCCACGATCATCTCTTTTGTTTTGCTGACATTGAGTGATAGGTTATTTTCCTGACACTCACTACGAGGGCCCTCACCTCCTCCCTGTAGGCTGTCTCGTCGTTGTTGGTAATCAAGCCTACCACAGTTGTGTCGTCTGCAAACTTGATGATTGAGTTGGAGACGTGCATGGCCACGTAGTCGTGGGTGAACAGGGAGTACAGGAGAGGGCTGAGAACGCACCCTTGTGGGGCCCCAGAGTTGAGGATTAGCGGAGTGGAGATGTTGTTTCCTACCTTCACCACCTGGGGCGGCCCTTCAGGAAGTCCAGGACCCAGTTGCACAGGGCGGGGTTCAGACCCAGTGTCTCAAGCTTAATGATGATTATGGAGGGTACCATGGTGTTGAATGCTGAGCTTTAGTCAATGAACAGCATTCTTACAATAGGTATTCCTCTTGTCCAGATGGGATTGGGCAGTGTGCAGTGCGATGGTGATTGCATCGTCTGTGGATCTATTGGGGCGGTAAACAAATTGAAGTAGGTCTAGGGTGACAGGTAGGGTGGAGGTGATTTGATCCTTGACTAGGCAGGGCATAACCTTTTGTGACTAGGGGGCAGTATTTTCATTTTTGGAAAAATAACATTCCCATAGTAAACAGGATATTTTGTCAGGACAAGATGCTAGAATATGTATATAATTGACAGCTTAGGATAGAAAACACTCTAAAGTTTCCAAAACTGTAAAAATATTGTCTGTGAGTATAACAGAACTGATATTGCAGGCGAAAGCCTGAGAAAAATCCAATCCGGAAGTGCCTCATGTTTTGAAAGCTCTGCGTTCCAATGCGTCCCTATTGAGCAGTGAATGGGCTATCACCAGATTACTCTTTCTCCGTATTCCCCAAGGTGTCTACAGCATTGTGACGTAGTTTTACGCATTTATGTTGAAGAATACCCGTAAGCGGCTACATTGCGCAACTCCAATCGAGAATCTGTGGAAAGAACTGAAAACTGCTGTTCACAAATGCTCTCCATCCAACCTCACTGAGCTCGAGCTGTTTTGCAAGGAGGAATGGGAAAAAATGTCAGTCTCTCGATGTGCAAAACTGATAGAGACATACCCCAAGCGACTTACAGCTGTAATCGCAGCAAAAGGTGGCGCTACAAAGTATTAACTTAAGGGGGCTGAATAATTTTGCATGCATTTTCATTTGCATTTAGTTCAGTTACCTTAGCTTTCTTGGGAACAGGAACAATGGTGGCCATCTTGAAGCATGTGGGGCAGCAGACTGGGATAGGGATTGATTGAATAAAACCAATAAAAGGGCAGGGCAGACTTTGTGGAGTTATTGATTGACAAGCTCATTTTGCAAACTCATTGGCAAATTCTGCAATTTAATCAATTGCAAGAAAATATCCTATGACAAACCTCCTTTGTTGTGTGTGGGTTTTAACATGGTTAGTTAACATCACCATGGCAGCAAAAAACATCTAAGTGAACCCGCTGCTTTCATTTACATGTATCTGCAATTGATTGGTCTTGGCGCATATATTTGGAAACCCAAAACATTGAATTCAGTAGTATGTAGATGACCGTGGGACTCGGTAGTGCACGATGAGTGTGTGGACTGTGTTGACCTGCCATTGGATCAATAGTGGAATTTGAATAGTATAGAGGGCATGATAACATTGTCAGAGTATAGAGTCCACATTGGATGATAAACAAGCAACAGACAGGAACAACAAACAACTTATTTACTTAGAGCATAACCTGGCCTTTATTTACTGAACTGTGACTTCTGTGGTCAATGTGTTCTCTTACACTACCTCCCCTCTGATATATAAACATACTGGAGAATGGGTTTTGCTTTGATGGGACAGACCACACATGCTTAATCAGCTAGCGGCTGATTGACTCTTCCATTGGTCAACAAAGCTGAAGACTGACACAGAGAGATCAACAGTTTCGCAAATAAAGAAGGAGCCAGGAAAGGAGAAGGACAGAGCATAGAGAAAGAGAGCAGGACCAGGATGGTTTTTGAAACAGAGAAAAGGGAGAAGTTAGGGTGACAGATTTAGGAAGACAGTGGGGGTCAGAGATAAAGGGGCCAATAGAGAGACAGAAACAGAATCTGAGTGGAGAGATCAAAGAACTCACTCACATGAGGAAGAGGCAGCGGTATGGATAGATAGAGGCTGGCAGGCGTAGTAGCATATTCAGGGAGAGAGGGGTGAGAGAGAGGGCCAGGCTGACTGTGAGCATGGGAGTAAAGGGCAAGACAGCTGTGGCCACCGCAGTTCTAATGCTCTTCCTCAGCTCCATGTGGCAAGTGCACGAAAGCCAAAAGGCACGAAAGCCAAAAGGGCACGAAAGCCAAAAGGGCACGAAAGCCAAAAGGTCACGAAAGCCAAAAGGTCACGAAAGCCAAAAGGGCACGAAAGCCAAAAGGGCACGAAAGCTAAAAGGGCACGAAAGCCAAAAGGGCGCGAAAGCCAAAAGGGCACGAAAGCCAAAAGGGCACGAAAGCTAAAAGGGCACGAAAGCCAAAAGGGCACGAAAGCCAAAAGGGCACGAAAGCCAAAAGGGCACGAAAGCTAAAAGGTTACAAAAGCCAAAAGGGAACGAAAGCCAAAAGGGAACGAAAGCCAAAAGGGCACGAACGCCAAAAGTAACGTATTTGTCTCAATCCAACACTGAGGGGAGGCTGTATGTGTGGCTGAGCATGTGTCCGGTATAATAAACATTCCATGTGTTAGCCAGCCTATGTAATGTAGCTTTATTGATTTACACATGCCTCACTTGTTTGCAATGTATATAATAATATTACATGGTGCCTGCTGTCACGTTGGTATGAAGAGATTCGGGAGACAGACGCAGGAATGCGTAATAGTTTTTTAAATTAAGCCCCAAATTATGGCGCGCCGTGTAAAGGCACGGAGACAAAGACCAAACAAACACGGAACAAAAACACAGGGTTGAAACCCAAACAAAAGAGCGAGGAGTACCTCAAATAAATAACACTGGCGCACAATGATTATCATCTGTGCAATCCACATGTGCACGAAAGTCAAAACACACAGCACAGGTACTCACACGCACTAACGGACATTGTAACAATAATCGACAGCCCAATGGAAACCAAAGGGCACACTTATACTAGTACTAATCAGTGGGAATAGGGGACAGGTGTCCGTAATGAATGTTCCAGAGGGATCCGTGACACCTGCTAACCTAGGAATCTCTAGAAGTTTGGATTTCCTCCTGTGGTGGTTAGGTTGCTGGTTAGGCTGGGTTAACACCACACACCACCACATCTTGCTACTCTACACAATAATCAGGGCAAGCTTTGCCTCTATTCTAACTTCATCCAGCACCGTAACTTTCGTTGCAGTGAGGAAAACATAGACTTAACAAAGGTATTAGAATAGAGAAGGAGATAGGAGTGAAGCACAAAGAAATATTCAATTTCCAAGCAGTTAACTTCAGTTCACGATGCAAGGATGTGTGCTATACACACGTTTGCAATTATCAGTTTGATCTTGAATCTTATTTAGATCAGTAGGGTGGCTGGCCTACTGGTCATGAAAGTGTGTGACAGCTTGGTAGAATGGTCAGGAAGAAGGACATAATCTAATAACTTTGTGATTATAAATCACGTCTGCCTGTCTAACAGAGTGAGGTTTTGTCACTATTCTGAAGGGTTAGATGTATTGGTTGCACTATGTTTTACAGTTCGTGACATTCCGGCGGGCTCATTTTTTTCACTGGATTGCCTATTTGTGCACGCGCTTTTAACAGTAAAAATGTATTCCCTTTTTTGGGCTGTCCCCATAGGAGAACCCTTATTGGTTCCAGGTTGAACTTCCAGGTAAAAGCCTTTTGGGTTCCATGTAGAACCCTCTGTAGAAAGGGTTCTACATGGAACCCTAAAGGGTCCTTCTTTGAATCAAATGTTTCTACCTGCAACCGAAAAGGGTTATTCAAAGGGTTCTCCTATTGGCACAGCCGAAGAACCCTTTAAAGGTTCTAGATAGCACCTTTTCTTCTAAGAGTATACACAGTCATTAGATATTGGAATGTTGTTATTTGGTTGGGTTGTCAAATCGCCGGAAGTTAAGTCTATCTTACAAACTAATGTAACAGTATTCAACCTTAAAATGAGTACCACATCCATGGTCACATTTTGAGTTTGTCTAGAGTAACTATACATTCGTATGTATTCATAGACAGCATGCATGTTCAAGATAGCATGCACAGGTCACAGGTCTGTGGAGATCTTCACAATTGCTGTAATAATCTGCACAGAATCTTGAACAGCATTGATCACTTGCACCATGTACTTTTAATGTAATCTCAACTGCAATCCAGGCCATTTGGTTGCGCTATTAGATGAAGCACAGTGATAACGCAGTAGCCCTTGTCTGCAGTCAAATGGGTGGAATGTTATTCATATTTGTCATCATTTCCTAATTAATAAACTATTTTTTTTTTTAAATGCCAAAGATATGGTTTTGTTACATTTCAGTCATTTGTGATGTGTATAAAGTGTAAAATTGGGATGCAAACTCAACATTTTATACATTTCAACTCTACATCTGACATGGTACAGGTGTCTTCTTTTTTTAAGCCCATAACAATGTGTGTGAGGTGTGTACCTTTGTTTGAAAGTAGATTTGTTTAAGACTGCCAAGAAACACTCTGTGTGACCGTGATTTAGCCCACTGTAGTTAAAGGTTTTAAGTTGTTGTATACATACAAAATATCAGATACTGTATTACCATTTGAACATTGTGCTTTCAAATGGTTTAATGTGCAGTGATAACACATTTAGATGACAACTGAACCAAAAATCAGACATTGTTTTTCCATTTGGTTGTGATATTAGATGGGTGAAAGCATAGTGATAACAATATTGAAATATTGAAATCTTTCTCTTTACAGATATTTGGATTTCCAATGGGATTTGTGTCATACATGTTAAAATGAGATAAACAGGGTAAATCAACGAAAGAGAGAGAGAGAGATGTATGGTTAAATACAATTAAAATAATTCTAAACTTATTTGTACAGCTGGGTTTTATATGAATGGACTCAATATGGATAACCAAATTTACTCAAATGAATCTATTACTCTTTTTTTCCCCCTTTCCCCCTCCCTCTTCACCGACAGCCTGGTGTGTGTGATGAACCAGGAGATGGCCACCAGAATGGGGCTGAACAGGGTGGTCCGGGTCATTGGAGAGGTGTACGACAGAACTCAGGGGGCCCTGGAGGAGCATGGCATGAAGCAATCACACAATGATATGCAGTGGTATAATGTACTTAGGTAAAAATACTTTAAAGTACTACTTAAGTAGTTTTGGGGGTATCTGTAGTGTACTCCACTATTTATATGTTTGACTACTTTTACTTTTACTTCACTACATCACTTAAGAAAATAATGTACTTTTTCCTCCATACATTTTCTCTGACACCCAAAAGATGTCGTTACATTTTGAATGCTTAACAGGACAGGAAAATGGTCCAATTCACACACTTACCAAGAGAAAATCTCCAGTCATCTCTACTGCCTCTGATCTGCCAGACTCACTAAACACAAATGCTTTGTTTGTAAATGATTGTTTAGTGTTGGAGTGTTGGAGTGTGCCCCTGGCTATCCTTAAAAAAAACATGCCTTCTGGTTTGTTTAATGTAAGGAATTTGAAATGATTTATACTTTGACTTTATTCTTTTACTTTTGACACTTAAGTATATTTAAAACCCAATACTTCTAGACTTTTACTCAGGTAGTTAAAGTACTGTCTGACTTTAACTTTTACATGAGTCATTTTCTATTAAGGTATCTTCTCTTTTACTCAAATATGATTTTTTTTTGATCTCCTGTTGCAGTACTGGTCTATCTCCACTAGAGGTCACAGTGCTATACTACAGAAGCACATCACTCTCACTCAACCCTGAAGTGAGTGACTAAGTCATTTAAATGAGCATTTGTGACATAATCCCTTCTACCTCACAAGCACTCACCACTCACTTGGACACATGCTGTGAATGGCATAATACCACCATTGAAGAGATTTCTGAATGTAAGCTACAATGACTTTTTGACCTCAGAATATATTTGGGCGAATGAACTGTAATTAAAAAAACTATTAATAACCACCAAGTGTCTGACAGTACTGTGATGGTTAGAAAAAACGAAAAATGCTCTTGAGATTGATAATGGAGACAGAAATATTGCTTTAGGTTGTTAATGGAAAGAGTCGACATAAATCACTGTATGTCTGTGAGTCTCTCTCTGTGTGTGTGTGTGTGTGTGTGTGTGTGTGTGTGTGTGTATCAGTGTGTGTGTGTGTGTGTGTGTGTCAGTATGTGTGTGTGTGTGTGTGTGTGTCTGTGTTTGTGTGTGTGTGAGAGAGAGAGAGCTGTTGCATGCACAGTATATCAGCCACCTGCGTTACACTTGATCACACTATTTTAAACCCACAAATACCTCTAATGCTATGTAATCCTTGCTCTCTCTCTCCCTGTCGTCCTCCACTGGATCTCATTCCCAGAAAGGATGATCGGAAAGAGAGAGGCAAGGAGAGAGCCAAAGGGCATAGCACAGAGGAGGAAGTGAGGTAGAGAGAGTGAGCGAGAGAGAGAGAGAGAGAGAGCCAGAGAGAAAGTGAGATAGAGAGAGAGAGAATGTGAAGGGTGGTGAGAGTTGAGGTGAAGGACAAAGACTGGGTGTCAAGTTCTGTTATAAACTTGTAAAGTGGTCAGAGCAGGGTAGACAAGTCAGAACCACTATGACATTTTAACATCATGAAGCACTGTCCAATCTGAGAACAGAGTCCGAGTCTGACAGTCAGACTCTAACACATTTACTTATCTTGCACCTTTTATCAAGAAAGTGCTAAAATGTAGTGGTGTTTGTTCAATTGTTTCGAGGTTCGAATTATACATTGTAATTTAGGTTATCTGCAGTACAAGCCAATGTCTCCCATGAAAGGTATTTAAATAAAATGTTATTTGTCACATGCGCCGAGTACAACAGGTGTGTAAACCTTACTGTGAAATGCTTGCTTACAAGCCCTTAACCAACAATGTTTTAAGAAAAATAAGAGTTCAGAAAAAAATATTTACTAAATCAACTAAAGTAAAAAATAAAAGAGCAACAATAAAATAGCAATAATGAGGCTATAAACAGGGGGTACCGGTACCAAGTCCATGTGCGGGGGCACCGGTTAGACAAGGTAATTCAGGTAATATGTACATGTAGGTAGGGGTAAAGTGAATATGCATAGATAATAGATAATAAACAGTGAGTAGCAGCAGTATAAAAAAAGGTGGGGAGGGGTGTCAATGCAAAAAGTCTGGGTAGCCATTTGATTAGCTGTTCAGCAGTGGGTATGGGGGTAGAAGCTGTTCAAAAGCCTTTTGGACCTAGAGTTGGCGCTCCGGTACCGCTTGCCGTGCGGTAGCAGAGAGAACAGTCTATGACTAGGATGGCCTGAGTTTTTGGCCATTTTTAGGGCCTTCCTCTGACAAGGCCTGGATGACAGGAATTTATGCTCTGGGTACTTGGCTAGATGCCTTGTCCTGATGTCAGGCTAGGTAAGTGGCCATCATCTGCCAGAGGAGAGCAGAGAATAGGATACATGAGTGTTGGAGGAGCTGCATAGGGATTATCATGGTGAATGAGATTACATTAGATTACATCCATCTGCCTGACGCTACCTCTTGACTCCCCCGGTACCTTACTTCCCCTTTCCCCACTAGGTTGAAAACCTAGTTCCCCCAGAGCCTCAGTATTGGGTAGCTTCGACTTTATACAAAATTAGTTTGGATCATCAAATAGTTTTGTTAAATTGCTGTTGACTTTACAGAACTCATTGTTGAAATATTTGACAATTGACTTGTGAATGATTCTGTTACAGCCCACAATAACAAATACTATAACATACCATGGTATAAACACTATTTTGCAGACTTTACTGTAGTATTGAATGTAGTATACTGTAGTTTATTGAAGTATTAACAGTTAGTAAAATAAAACTGGTGTATATACTATAATAATTAACGTAGTGTTTTTGCTGATTGTAGTATACTATTGTATTTACTGTAGTGTTTTTTTAGGACTGTACCAAGCTGTAGTATTTACTGTAGTGTTTTTTTAGGACTGTACCAAGCTGTAGTATTTACTGTAGTGTTTTTTTAGGACTGTACCAAGCTGTAGTATTTACTGTAGTGTTTTTTTAGGACTGTACCAAGCTGTAGTATTTACTGTAGTGTTTTTTTAGGACTGTACCAAGCTGTAGTATTTACTGTAGTGTTTTTGCAGACTGTAGAAATTACTGTAGATATTTTGCAGACTTCACTGTAGTATTTACTATAGTGTTTTGTTTTATTATCTTTGTCATAGAAGTGGAGGCTTCCTCCTTCAGAAAACCAACTAGAGAAATACTGCGGTCTGAATGGATAGTACAGCGCTTCTGCTCTATTCTATAACCTGTAGGGAACACAATAGGGTCTGTACTTGGCATGCAGGTTTCTCACTTATGAGTGGCACAAATTGCGAATTGGGTAAGAGGAATGGGCAGGGTATACAGTGCCTTGCAAAATAATTCATCCCCCTTAATGTTTTTCTTATTTTGTTGCATTACAGCCTGTAATTTAAATATTTTTTATTGGGATTTCATGTAATGACCACACACAAACTAGTCCAAATTGGTGAAGTGAAATGAAAAAAAGAACTAAAAAAATTATAGAAAATAAAAAACGGAAAGGTGGTGTGTGCATATGTATTCACCTCCCTTGCTATGAAGCCCCTAAATAAGATCTGGTGAAACCAATTACCTTCAGAAGTCATATAATTAGTTAAATAAAGTCCACCTGTGTGCAATCTAAGTGTCGCATGATCGGTCACATGATCTCAGTATATATATATATATATACATCTGTTCTGAAAGGCCCCAGAGTCTGCAACACCACTAAGCAAGGGGCACCACCAAGAAAGTGGCACAGAGCACCATTAAATCCATTATTTTTAAAAATGGAAAGAATATGGCACAACAACAAACCTGCCAAGCGAGGGCCACCCTCCAAAACACACGGACCAGGTAAGGAGGGCATTATTCAGAGAGGCAACAAAGAAACCAAAGACAACCCTGAATGAGCTGCAAAGCTCCACAGCAGAGATTGGAGTATCTGTCCATAGGACCATTTTAAGCCATACACTCCACAGAGCTGGGCTTTACGGAAGAGAGGCCAGAAAAAAGCTCAAGTTTTCCGTTTTTTTGTCTTCTCAAGAAAAAATATTTTGCATCTTCAAAATGGTAGGCCTGTTGTGTAAATCAAATGATTCAAACCCCCCAAAAATATATTTCAATTCCAGGTTGTAAGGCAACAAAATAGTAAAAATGCCAAGGGGTGAATACTTTCGCAAGCCACTGTATGCTAATTAAATACTGTAGTATTTACTATAGTTAAAAAGTGCTGTGTTTTTGCGGACTGTGGGGTTTTACAGACTTTACTGTAGTATTTACTGTAGTATTCTACAGTATTCTCCACCATTCTATAGTAAGTACTACACATTATCGAGAGATACCACAGTGTCTAGTGTAGCATTCTACAGTATACAACACTTTACTGCAGAATTATATAGTAAGTACTGTAGTATTTTATAGTAAAGTGTAATAAAAAAAATAATGTGGGAGATGTCTGCTTTTACTCTGTCAAGTCTTAGAATAGAGTTTATTTTTATGTCAGTGTTATATTATCCTGGGTATTCTATGTCTGACTGACTGACTGTGACTGAAGGAGGGATGAGGATAGACAGACACACTGAACTGAGATAAATAACTTATATAAAATGAAGAAAGGTAACAAAACAGACAGTCCGGTTGTGTTTCTTTCAATCACGTTTATTGATTTCTCTATCATTTTTTACAACGAACATGAGCAAAAAAAATATATAAATACAATAACAGCAAAAAAAGATCCAAAGAAAATAGAATTATCAGCCATTTTCATTTTTTGGTGAGACTATCCCAATGTGTTTCAAAGGATTTCTGCCTTAGATCATTTTGAATTATCTGTCTGATTCAAGATAGTCTTAAATCAGGGATACGTTTGCTAATCTTTTCAGGGTGGACCTTTGTGAAAAGCTGTGTCTTGCTGCTTCAGAAGTGAGTTTGAAACAAATAGGTAGTTCACACTAGTTTGCCACATGCAGTGGTCACAGGCGAGTATTGTGCTGTTTGAGGATAAATCCATTGCAGTTACTGTAAATATGCAGCTTTCTGTTGAATCAGTGTAACTGATCAAACCAAGATGATACCCTCCTTCATCTCATCATACTGTGGCCCATATAAAGACATGCACTGTTCATCTGAAAGAGTATCCAGTAGACAATGACTGAGAAAGAGTGGAGCTCTCATCATTGCAAACATTCCATACTGCAAGGTTGAAAACAAAATAGAGAAAGATGGTAACCAAAAAAGAAACGTGTTCTACATTCAACCATACTTGGTATGTGTTCAACCAGAGTCAAGAGTTTACAGGTCAAACACGTACCAGGTAGCACCCCTGTCTTCTTACAATCCAAAGCTAATACATAATCTCCTCTTTACAACAAAATAACAATAAAAATACTTGATCTCTTTTGAAAACAAAACTGTTAAGTGTTTCTATTGTTCAATCTTGAAGATGTGCATTGGCAGACATATAACTGTATATCTATTTGTGAACATAATATTTACACGTTCTTTCTGTCTTCTTCCTCACGCTCATGATGATTAATGCTACTATAAACTTGTTACAGCCATTCCAAGAATAAAAACATCATCAGCAACACAGGAAATGAATATATTGCTTTTTGAAGACATCTCCAAATGATCATATAAAAACGGATATATGGAGACAACATTAAATAACATTCGGCGATATTGGGGAACAACACATCTGTCCACCCACCAGGAGGCACTGTTGTTATTTAGTGACACCTGCTCCTTCTGTGCGTAGCATTATAGAAGAATAGGACTTCCTTCATCCTTCATAAATGAAACCCTTTCTCTTAGAGATCTGTGGTCTGTAGATGCAGCACGATTATTTCATACTGTTAAAATGATCATGAATATCTTTGGTTGGAGGGAATGTGGCAGGACTACTTTTTTGTGGGCAGAAAAGGAAAGCATTAATTTTACAATTGGAATATATCCACATATATGTATTTGTGTGGCTACACACACCATGGATACACATTTACTTGTAGATTGAATTGTGAATGGAATGGGCTCATGGGACAAAACATCTTGTGATACAACATGGCAATACATGGGTCACATGGATAAAACCATGATAATAATAATATAGACCTTAAAGGAACTGTGGAACCAAGCACAGTCATTCCTCACCTGACATCTTTTAACAGAAAGGGTGGATGATTCTGTGTGTGTGTGTGTGTGTGTGTGTGTGTGTGTGTGTGTGTGTGTGTGTGTGTGTGTGTGTGTGGACAAAAGAGAGAAGGAGGGGGTTGACACAGGAAGGAGGAACTACAAAGAGAGAATAAAGTACCTGCTCTAGATTATCTGACCAGATTAAGAGATTACAGTGAAATCTCAGCATGCGAAACAGACTGAGTGGAGGAGGAATGCTAACGAGGAAATAGCACTGTTCACTCCATTGTCTCACAATGTCAAAAACAAGGACTACTGGTAGGCCACACGCAACATGGATGTTTAGCATGGAGTCAATTGACTTTGTGTAGTCATCCTCAACGTGTATTATACAGCTATCAAACTAAACAGATTATTTATATACTGATTATTGTTATACTGTCAAGTGTTCATGATGATGATATTACTGAGGTGCAACTTCAACCAAAATGAAGGAAAATTGATTGATATACACCTTATACTGACTGAGCGAAGAAAGGTCCTAAAAGTCAACCCAACCCTTAAGCTGAGTGAACAGATGCTCGAGTTCTAAAAGTGTCGCTATGACGTTGAAGAAGGATCAGAGTCACATTGCCACAATGTCACAGCCAGTGTTCAGCAGCAGCAGATCCATGGATTCCTCAACTGGTTTTTCTCATTATGTGTACAGAATCAAGGGCTGGATTCAATCTGTATGCCGAAGTTTAGCGTTACGGATTGAATCCAGCCCCAAGTCAGCAGCACATCCAGGGCATCTGTGCGCCAGCACATTGACCATCATTCTAGAGCAAGTTCATAAACTCTCTTGCACATGCTCAACTGTAGCTGCTTTTAGTTATAGTACACCCTCCAACTACAAGGTTGGTTGGTCTGTTGCACCCTTTTTAAAGCAATGTAATGGTAGAGATTCCTACCAAAATAAAAATAAATCAAACAGATTACCGTTATCACCAAACCAGCCGTACAGACATTCTGGCCAATGTAATCAGATGTTGGAGACAGCCTTCAAACTGAGATGCACTATTACAGCAGTAACAAATCATGTACAACTGATTAAAATGGTACCACATGTTTGAATATACATTTCAACAAACGTAGAAACAAAACAAACTCTCTATTTTTCCTTCTCCACAGAACCATAAGCATCTCCTCTTCACAAGAAAAACACAAACCAGTGCAAATCAATACAAAATAGAAGAACAGCATCTCTTTCTTATATGTATACGAGCATGTCAATAGATGCGATGCACATGCAAAAAACTATGAACAAACAAACTAGCCCTAAGCCTTGAGCTGTAGGAACACCGATGTGAACATAAACCATGTAAGGACAATGAAGTGTATATTCATGTTATGGAAGCCTAATCCGATTTATGACCATGTGCAATTCAAGTGTTTATGACAAAAGAGTCCTGTTGAATGTGTATAATGTGCATGATGTGTCATTCTTAATTGATATTGCACGTTGCATATGCATCTTCCCGACCTACAGTATGCATTCTGTCTTGCAAATGGAATTTGGTCATACAAATTAAATGTACAGTACATACTCACACACATACAAACATACACACGCACACACAGACTCAAAGGTCTTGACCTCTGTAGCTCCCCATGTTGGAGATGCTATCTTCTTATGGGTTAAATTGGATGATCACTGCAGAGTGCAGCGTGGTCCCTCCTGGTGGCCAGCAGTTTAACATAGCCTCGTTTATAATTCCCACATAGCAGAGCAGAGAGCTGAGACATGGGGCCTCCCGCCTTCTTAGGGCACTAAAGACAGTACACACATGCAAAATGTCTCCATCTCTCCCTTCATCCACAAAAATATGTTTTTTCATCGTATGTTTTAGCTGTTGGATTATTTTTTAAGCGCAACAAAATAGACATACTGATATAAGGTTATGATATATAAATAGATATACACGGTTGTATTGTATTTTGTGTATATTTGTATATAGAGGGGCACTCTATAGGGAGGCAGAGATGAAGGAGCAACAGTAAACTGGTAAGAGGCGTTGCTTCTCCTTGCAAACTTTGAAATCATTCATGTTTATGTCCACTATATCCCCTAGTTAGTCATGCAGTATAAACAGACTTCACCTCAAACTAATTTACAGAAAAGAATCAAAGCTCACACACAGAAACAGAGACAGAATTACCACCCGTTTAACTCCACCATTCTGACATCATCACTCCACTGGACATACAATGCCCGACATCTAGGGTAAATTGAAGTTGTAAACATATTCTATTCGACAAACGGAGGGTGTTAATTCTGTCTCTGTATGTGTGTATGTGTGTGTGTGTGTGTGTGTGTGTGTGTGTGTGTGTGTGTGTGTGTGTGTGTGTGTGTGTGTGTGTGTGTGTGTGTGTGTGTGTGTGTGTGTGTGTGTGTGTGTACCTGTGTACAGAAGGTAGAGGTGGGTGGACATGTTAGTGAGAGAGAATGTACATCTAGCCTTTAGTGTTGATCCTCAGTTTGAAAGACACTTTCCCCGCAAACTTGTCTCTTACACTCCCAGGAGGAATGTTGTTGGAGATGATCCTGCACTCAATGTTGATGTCTTCATTGAGGGTTATGTTGAGGAACTTGATGGCAACCAGCGGCTGGGAGTAGTTCACCTGGGAGCAGTTAACCATTTTCAAGATATTGTTACGTAAGCTTTAAGCATTCTTTTTCAGCAACATTTGATCTATAACATGTTGAAAGCACAGGCAACATAATGTGTAATAACATTAGAAATGACATTGGAACAAAAGATGAGTTAATCTAACCATAAAAGAAAGGTTTATAAGTGATGATTTCTGAGTGTTGCCAGGTTGGTATATGGGGGGTTCTCACCTGAGCTTTCTTGCCATAGTAAGGGTAGTACATGAGGTTGAAGGTGCCATTTTCAGGGTAGTACTCCACCTCTCCAATCTTATCAGAGTCTTCTTTCTGCAGGGGCAGAGGATCAAGGCCATTAGTTAGAGCATGTTAGAGCGTGTTCTGTCGGAAGTGTGTGGGCGAGCAGGGAAAGACTGCCCAATCTGAAGGACTGGATGAGCTTTGAAAGGACACCATGACAATTAGAGTATACTATGTATTTACATTTACTTTAGCCATTGTGTCTACCTGTATATGCTATGGAATAAAGCTGTTGAACCTCTATATCTTGGATTATAAAATGACGAGGGTGCTAGCGTAGCGCTAGCAACTATACACCACATATCTACTTCTCTATCTGTCACTAAGATCACTACAGTGGCACCCTTACCCATTCATCTTTGCCAACCTTGTACCTCTGAGAGTGCAAGGACAAAATGGACGGTAATAGAAAAGAAGAGAACAACAACAACATACACATAGGGTTTGAAATGAGGAAATGACATTGTGTCATGCAACACAGATGAGCAAAGAAAGACACAGACATGAAGGATGGTAATGGGGGACATAGATGAGAACAAGAGACATGATGGGTTCATTCTGGGGGAGAGAGAGAGAGAGAGAGAGAGAGAGAGCGAGAGAGAGAGAGAGAGAGAGAGAGAGAGAGAGAGAGAGAGAGAGAGAGAGAGAGAAAGAGAGAGAGAGAGAGAGAGAGAGAGAGAACTGAAAGAGAGAGAGAGGGAGACAGAGAGGGAGAGAGAGAGAGAGAGCGAGAAAGAGAGAGAGAGAACTGAAAGAGAGAGAGGCTCACCTTCGCTCCACAGGTGACAAATGGAGCCTGGCCATCCTTTCCTGGCAACATCCCAATGACCTAGAATACAGACAGACCAACAGACAGACATGCGTTAACCTGGGAGTTCCACCACCATCCCCACTTCATCCCTCCTTAAAGCGGATCCAGTCAACTGATCATTGTTGTGATTGTCGATATAACAATTTCAAAATTGGCCAACATTGTTTGTATTTAATTAGTATGATCTCTTCCAGGCTCCCAACCATTCACATGACTGCTCCATCCCCATCTCCCTTACGTCTCCTAGCAACATGCCAAGTTCTTCCCTCCCCAGCCGTTCTCTGCTCTCTGCTTCTCCCATACCCGGTTCAGCTTGATGATGATGCATGGTTTGCCAGCCTGGTATCCATAGGTATGGTCATCAAGGCCAGAGCATTTTTCTAGAAAGGTGCGGTTGAACTGGCAGGAGCGCTTGGGGTTGTTCTTCACATCACCACTGTCTGCCTGAATAAAATACTGGTCCGGTGTGCACTCTTCATTCTTCTCAGCCTGCAGAGAGTTGTTGTAGGCTGGATGGGGGAGAAATACAGTTTCACCCTGTTGTTTTCCACAATAGAAATGTGATTTCGTGGGACAGACACACAGAGAGGCTGAGACAAGCTGACAGACAGACAGACTCACGGGAGAGGAAGTTGTCCAGTGTCTTGATGTACATGTCCCAGGTCTCAGTGTTGGTGGTGTTGTAGGAGATCTCCATTGCCTGTCCCCTGGGTCTGATCATCATGCCTGCAGAACAGAGAAGAGAGAAGATGGGGAGGGCTTTTAGCCAACATCACATGTATACTACACTATGTGTGATTGTCCGGGCTGTTACTGACTATACAGTAGCAGTTGTAAAGAGACTTGCCAAAATGTTAGCTTGATTTCTGAGGTTTTAGTGTATCAAAACCTCTTAGAATGTGGTATTGGTGTGTTGGTGTAATAGTTCATCCTACCTGGTGTGCCAAGCCTGTCCTGCCAGGTGGGTTTGTAGTCATCCAAGGTCTGCAGCATGACATACATGGTGAGGCAGAACATGCCTGCTAGGAAGATGTAGAACACTAGGTAGAAGAGCAGGATGAGGCCTGGGAGGGAGACGACCAGCAAACAGATACAGCATTAACATCACACAAGATCAAAGGAAAGGGAACATTCAACAAAATATGGCTATTCCCAAAATGGCACTCTACTACCTATACAGTGGGGCAATTTCAGTTGATGGCCATTCCATATTCCCCACTTATACGGAATAGGGTGCCATTTATTATTTGCCCTGTGTTATAACAAAGCCTGAAATGCTGACAAGTGAAAATGTAATGTGAGTAGGTGTTATGTTGTCTATGATCCAAGTCAATGTTTGGACACTTTCTCTGCATTTATCAAACTATACCACTCTCTCTATATTTATCACACTATACCGTGCCGACGATCAAATACATGAAAAGACACAGGAGGTAAGGAGTAATCCTCTTTACTTCAAACTAGAAGCCTTTACTTCCTTCTATATAGTGTATATATATATATATATATATATATATATATATATATATATATATATATATCGCACTCTCTCTCTCTCTCTCTCTCTCTCTCTCAAACATACACTACAAAAAAATGTTTCAATTAATGGATATTGAATATCTATCTAGTTATGGAAACAGTAATTAGACATGCACCCTTCTCCATACATGTCTGAACTCACACTGCCGACAACACACAACCTGCACATAAAGACACACGCCCTTCCCCCAGTCTTAAACCAGGCTGATTAATCCAGGATGAATGTCTGGTCTTTGTCCTAATGAATTATTAAGTAACACTAACAATGAGGGAGTGAGCCGGCGATGAGGGGGAGGGTAAAAGAGAGGGAGGGAGGAGTGGTGACAGAAGTAGAAAGGGGAGGAGGAGAGAAGACCCCTGGAGATTAGGGCAGAGGGTCAGGGGATTAGCTGCCATGCACAGTATTCCACTAACACAAACCGTATGGAGACCAAACCAACACGGTAACATATCAACATTGGGCCCAAAGGGAACGGGTGGCTATTGAACCATTCTGTTGGGTTGATAAGATAAAATCACCACAGCTGCTAAATATTATATGGTCATATAATGAATATAATGAATAAAACAGGTGAGTTGACTGAGCCTATCAGTAGCCCTCCTTCCCTTCCATCTGCCATCTCAGCATTGTCACCTGAGACCAGTCCTGGGGAGTTGGCCTGTTGTGTCTCTGCTAGATGGCCCCCAATGTGGAGCTCCACACCTGGGCCCTGTCAAAGAACAGCATGAGGGTTCCCTCTGTCAGCAGGCCTAGAGCTGTGTGGAGCCATGGGCCTCACAGCACAGCCAGGCTTACAGGGATCCATAACCAAATAGCAAGGGGAATCTCCTCCATGGGATAAAGTTACGAACACTGGAGCTTCTTGGTGAGTGAGAGTGAATGTGTAAGTGTGTCTGTCTGCCAGTCCCCAGGGTGAGGGGATCTACGTAGACATGTAACCTTATAGAGAGGATCGTAAGCAGAGAGGAGAGCAGAGCGGCATCCTGTGGGGTGGGGTGAGATGTGGTGAAGAGAGATAGGGATGGAGCAGGAGCTGTGTTACATAGTGTGTTGGAAGGACAAACTCTGCTGTACAGGCCCTGGGTCTAGCCCTGGCTCTGGTACAACCAATGCCAAGAGGGACTACCATCAGGGAGGGGAACCTGACATTATTTATCTGATCTAACATTATGGGGCGTCATGGTAACCACAGATACCACCCATCCCTATCCCTGTGGGGAGACAGACTGGGTGTTGTGTGCAAACCCAGAGAGAGGGTCAAGAGGAGTGTAGAGAGGGTCAGCTTCCCCCTGACCACACCCGGAGGGTGTCCAGTTCACTGGCTGTCCTGCTTGACCTCTCATCACCATGTCCCGGCCGATGATGGACACCGTGCCCTCTCTCTTTCACTCTTCCTCCGCATCTCTTTTCACCCCCCCCCCCCCCATCACCGGGAGAGTTGAAAGCAAAGAACAAAATGGCGGGGCTGAATAGGCCGGTAGCATCCTGTGCTTTCCCTCCTACAATGGCAACATGGATGTCTCTTTTCTTTTTGTTTGTTTGATTAGTGTTCAAACGCGGTGGACACTGTTTTGAAGCTGGGTTATGAAACAAGAGGCTTTGAATGGAAAATGTGGTAAGGATAAAAGAATATGCATGTGATATGGCTGTTTTAATATTCATGTACTTTTGAAATTGCCGATGGATCTAAGAACTATTTCCATAATTGTGAAACACACACACACACACACACACACACACACACACACACACACACTTGCATTTCCACAAGGAACAGCAGTGCCACCATGACTGGGCTGGTTTTCTACCCCGTCTTACCTGAGCAGTGTGCACTATTAGTGGAAAAGTGGCCATTACACTAGCTAGATTACTGTGTGCATAAGATTGGTGTGGTTCGTCTATACGTCTCCATCTTTGTTCTGTGGGCTGTGGAGGAGGTCAGAGCTGATTAAAAGACAGATACATGTGGACTAGCTGGATACGTGGGTCACTTAGGCGCAGACAGGTAATACGGATGTACTAAGTTCAGGGACCATGTATAGGCTATAAACGTTTTGGCTCACTACAGAAATAGCCTAATTAACAAGCCTTAGAGAGTGCAGCTTAACCAGGCCACCAGTCCTCAAAGCATATGGGACACACTGAGCTGGATGAAGGAGTGCATTCTGGGAGAATTACTGCAAAGGAAACTACAGTCAGTGAACACACCACTCAGTAGACCTATGACTTACATTTCTCTCCATTCATCAATATCGTAGCAAGGGCACGGTTTCTTGTGGAAATGCGAAATGCAATGTGTGTGAGTATGTGTGGGTGTGTGTGTGACATCTCAAATCATTGCATTTACATTAAAGACAGATTACATCCGAAACCATTCTGATTAGCTGTACAATCAATTAAAGAGAATGTTCTGAAATTGATACAGTTTGATTTGACAACTACAATTGATACTCCGCTAGCCAGCCAATGAAGTCATTAGATTAGGATTAAATCCTGCACAGATTTACTCACACTAAGAGAGGAGAGGGCTGGGGGGTTGGAGGTGATACAAATAGAATGTGGCCCTCAGCTTTACCCAGATTAAAACGCCTCAATGTCATTAGAAAAGAGCTATTTCAAATAGTTGCAGGCTATTAAGGGCGTTGTGGTCATCGCTTAAAATCTCGGATGCTAGACTACATTACCTATTTTATTTCAGATCTTGTCAGTGCAGATTATTATGCTGATCTTGACACTAAGCAGACGATACAACTTTAATCTTATACATTTGATTGTTCATTGAAACAAAACGTACATTGTAACTGATTGCAAATAGCCTATAGTTGAAGTGAATACCGCAAACCCACTACATTTGTGTTTGGTAAAGCCAATTGAAGTAACTTTAATAACAGGTCAGGCTAATAACTTCTGAAGCTATTTGAAGTAACAACTGGCCCTCACATCTCAGGAAGGGGTGCTCTGCGCCAGAAGACAGCTTAAGTAAAGACCATTAAATCTAAAGAGGCCTACTGTAGCCTTTAAAAAGTAGGCAACAACAGAGAATGGTATTTAAATGGTGTGCACTGGCATATTAATTTCATTAAAAATATTGGCACTGCCTCCTCCACCCTTATGTCCAGACGCATTGCGCAGGAAAACTCAGTGGCATAAATTAATAAATGAAAAAGAATAATGCAGGGAACATTTTGCCCGCTCCCACAAGGGCAATCCACACATAATGCCCGCATTTGAATTTCAGCACCGCCTTGCACTGGAAAGCGACCAATCTCATTAAGCGATCGCTCGGGTGAGGCTGCGGTTTCAAATTGCGCATTGAATGCTGCACACATTTTACATTTCTGCTGGGTCACATTATTTTACTCTTTACGCATTCATAAGTATTCAAGCAGCACAAATAAAGGGTGCTCATGACATCATTGTGAAACCTGTAGCCCACTAGAAGGTGCTACGGACCTGCAATTATGTTAGAGCAGGGATGGGCAACTCCATTCCTCCGGGGCCTGATTAGTGTCACACTTTTGCCCTAGCCCCAGCTAACACACCTGACTCCAATAAAAACGAATCATATTTAGTTTAGAATGCAATTAGTTTCATCAGCTGTGTTTGCTAGGGATGGGGAAAAAGTGTGACACCACTCCGGTCCCTGAGGACTGGAGTTGCCCATCCCTGTGTTAGATGTAGAGGGGCCATCTGTACTGCATTGCTGCAGGCGACCATTACTAAGTAGAAGACTCACCCCAGCTGCTCCCTGTCCTGCCACAAAATTCTCGGGTCCTGGAGTTCCATATGAAGTCCTTCCAAGTGCTCTTCTCAGCATCCTTTGCCATTTTGCTAAATTTGTTTAATCCACGGACTGTTACCGGGCGTTATAACCTAATGTAATAGGCGTTTTGGTGAGATGTGAAATGTTTTACTCAGATAGGATGCAGAAAGTCGTTAGCGAGCGCACAAATGACGAGCTGTTTGAAAGAAAAGGATGAACAATCCGGCGGCTCCGTGCTACTGTATCTAATTACAGTCAATCTATACTAAACGACGGTGGTGTTGACACTACACTCAGCACAAACCCGGTATCAGCCCTCCCCCAGATCTAGTTAGCATGCCGCAGAGTTTTGATGAGTGATGCAGAAATGTAGTGATACTGCGGTAAAGCGTTCTCTCTCTCTCTCTCTCTCTCTCTCTCTCTACCAGCCTCTGTCTCGCTCACCCTCACTTACCCCTCAAGCATCACCCCCTCCCCTACCCATCACTCCAACCCATCGGAGGAGAAAGCTACAATCATCCTCCTCCCCTCTCACCAGAGAACACCAGCAGCCAACCAGCTTGCCTCTCTAACCAATCATATGCGCGCTACAACCTGTGTTGCTCGCTTAATGGCAGAACAAGGATTTGAGTGAAAAGCATTCCAGCAAATGATATAAGCTCTTGGGATTCCTCATGCAGCTCGTGCATGTGTGTGAAGACAGTGGTGCTGCTCAGAAATTAGGCTCTTGAACATAGCTCATATAATAACATCCATCTAAACAAAATGTCTCCCCCCTCAGCATCCCCTCCCTGAAACCCACACTGTTGAATAATGCAGATTCCTCTGAGGATTTATTCATTATGTTGCGGTTAATTCCCATGCAGTCCTCTAAACCCGGCTGTCATGAGGGAAGGAGGAGAAGGAGGAAGGACCATATGGTGCTGCCTCACACAATATCAATATGATGCTTATTTGCACACAACTGGCAACTGATGTCTATGAAATAGGGAATGTAGCTCACTGCTTATTTTCGAGGGAGTTGCCTTAGCTAAATTGAGTTGCCTTAGCTAAATTGATGCATTGTGTGGCAGGGGCGTCTGGTCTGCCAGTCAGTCTCATAGCAGTGCAGAGGTCAAGTCTAAAGGCTGTTAGATTACTCTGCTGTACTTCTGGTGCCATAGGATGTGCCACCAGCATTCATTCGCATCTCAGTGTGTGTGTGTGTGTGTGTGTGTGTGTGTGTGTGTGTGTGTGTGTGTGTGTGTGCGTGCGTGCGTGTGTGCGTGTACATATACTGAAATGATAGGTACATGAATCTCAGAGAGAGAATAGTAACCGGTACAGTGTATGTGAATGGTGCCCTCACTTGGAGATCTAAGACATTACAACACGTCTGTGTCTGGGCGGTGTCACCGGGTTCAAAGCCTTGCAGCAGAATCCTGTTAGAGTGCATTCTGTCTGTCTGCAATGTTTTAACCAGAGACAATGTTCTACATTCACCACTACTTATCGTACCAATGCTATTGAACGTGATACATAAGAGATGTGCAGAGATAAAGCAAATAGATCATATTTGTCTGCTTCTGTTTGTCATGAAATGAAACATAAAGACATGCAAAAAATCCTGTTCATTATATAAAACTGATTTAATGACAATATCAATGTGAATATAGCACTACAGTGATTTCCAAGGTACACCGTATCTTACCATATCAATATAGTATGGCACTCATATAATGGCCACTGTTTTAGGCGACACGCAAAGCTGACAGCTTCTGTAAACTAGTTTGTAAATGATGCCTAAGTTATCAATTGTTGTAATAAATGTTTAAAAAGATGACTACTTGGTATATCTGAAATACAATTGGGCACACTTATCAATGGGTTTGGGATAGAATCCAAACTCTGACGTTTTCAACGTAAGGAATGCATTGCACTTCCCCTCTCTCCCTCAACATGGTCCTCATCTCTGTTTGTTTAGTTGAAATTATAGTCCAATGGGTGATAATAACCTTGAGTAGCAAAAGGTGAAGCAGTATCTTGGTAACATTGGTGCAATGTCACTTTGGATACTTTTTCACAGGGTGGCACTGGAACTGTACAGGTTGGTGCTAACTAGTAAAACAACAACATCAACCAGGAGACATTCAAGTGCCAGAATACAAGTACAGAGAGATTGACTCTTCACAGTACAAACTTCATCTCACATGGTTTTCAGTAAATCAATTAAAAGTATGTCACAATAAGCACAAGAGTAGTAATGTTAGATATGGTCACAAATGCCATTGTAATTCAATAAACAACAACAGTAGCTAGTAGTAGTTTGAGATAGCAGCAAAGTATTTCAGAAAATGTCCAAACAAATGGTAAAACTGAGTTGTTCAAACCTGTACATAAATTCAATGTATGTAGAAAAGGGCATAAATACAACAACTGTATGTACTGCTTAAAGGGACTCTTGCATAAATATGATACAACAATTGTGAGACTGCCTTTGTCTTGAGGGCTTGTCATGTATTGGTAAAAGCGTACAGTAATGTCTGTGTGGACCAGTTGCAACAGATTAAGTACCCAATTAAAAAAAAGTTTTAAAAAAAATATATGAACAAATACATTTATACATTATATGCTACATTATATTTATTGATTACAAGTATGAAAGTGGAAATAATTGCTACATTTTCAATACAGCTGTACATATCTATTTACATATTATATAGGGATATTCTGTGTTTTTGGGCAGGATCTTCCAGCATTCTGTTTGAGGTGTGTGTGTGTGATGGTGTTGCACTGCCTTATCAACTGCAGCATCTCCTACTATCTGTGTTGATATTATTGTTTTGTGGGATGGGATACTCATCAATAAGTTACTGTGAGTCCGCATGACCGGTGGTGGGTTTTTTTTCGACCGGCGATGTTTTTTTGTACAATTTTCCGTTTGTATTTCATTTGAGTGTACAGTATGATTTGAGTGCAGATTCCTTAGCCCGCGCTACAGACGGCTTTATCAGTCCACTAATACAAGTCTAGTAAATTCCCAGTGCACTACTTTTGTTACTAATAACAAAATATTAAACCCTCAGCATGCCTACTATGTTTGAGTGTACAGTAAGTGCCATCTGCCATTATATTAACTTGTTCAAAAGATTTCCCCGGCAACACATTCATCTTCTTTACACAACCACAACATAACATTTCAGCAGGACCTTTCACGGTGTATGTAGTGATATAATGGCATCTTCGAGCTCTATGTGAAAATCGGACAATCTCACATGACCATCTCCACACGATAACTTGTAGTCGATTCATTGATATGGTTTTATACAGTACTTTATGCCTGTTCAATGACATGCATGATATGACATGTTAACTATGACTTAAGAGTTCATGTCCGAGATATGTTTTGGCCAGCTGACATGTTTTAATATGAATGTTACGCTCACATTGGGAACATATTGCTGTAAAATTGCAGGAATGCTGAGAAAGTCTGTATATTTACATTACAAAAATGCAAACAGTTAGGTAGTATTTTCCCCCACTTCATCTCCACAATAACAA
This sequence comes from Oncorhynchus mykiss, assembly GCF_057628025.1. NCBI lineage: Eukaryota > Metazoa > Chordata > Actinopteri > Salmoniformes > Salmonidae > Oncorhynchus > Oncorhynchus mykiss. The sequence goes on along the minus strand of NC_143033.1, from coordinate 30,423,298 downwards.
TCTACTGATACCCAGACCACAAGGCAAACCAAACCATCTCATATGCATTCAACATGTTTCAATGTTTCTTTAATAATAAGTATCCTTTCTCATTTTTATCAAAGGCTAGAGAGTATAAAGTTGAAGTCGGAAGTTTACATACACCTTAGCAAATACATTTAAACTCTGTTTTTCACAATTCCTGACATGTAATCCTAGTAAAAATTCCCTGTCTTAGGTCAGTTAGGATCACCACTTTATTTTAAGAATGTGAATTGTCAGAATAATAGTAGAGAGAATTATTTATTTCAGCTATTCTTTCTTTCATCACATTCCCAGTGGGTCAGAAGTTTACATACACTCAATTCATATTTGGTAGCATTGCCTTTAAATTGTTTAATTTGAGTGAAACGTTTCAGAGTGGTTGAAAAACAAGTTTTAATGATTCCAACCTAAGTGTATGTAAACTTCCAACTTCAACTGTAAGTGTGTGCGTGTGTGCGTGTGTGTGTGTGTGTGTGTGTGTGTGTGTGTGTGTGTGTGTGTGTGTGTGTGTGTGTGTGTGTGTGTGTGTGTGTGTGTGTGTGTGCGCGTATAAAATGGGACCAGAAGTCCCCACAAGAATAGTAGAAAAACAGAAATTTGACCAACTGGGGACATTTTGTTAGTCCCCATGAGGTCAAATGCTATTTCTAGGGGGTTTAGGGTTAAGGTTAGAATTAGTGTTAGGGTAGAATTATGTTAAGGGTTAAGGTTAGGAGCTTGGGTTAATTTGAGGGTTTTGGTTAGGAGTTGGGGTTGGGGTTAGAGTTAGGGTAAGATTAGGGTTAGGAGTTAGGGTTGGGGTTAGAGTTAGGGTAAGATTAGGGTTAGGAGTTAGGGTTGGGGTTAGAGTTAGGGTAAGATTAGGGTTAGGAGTTAGGGAAAATAGGATTTTGAATGTGACTAAATTGTGTCCCCCCACAAGGTTAGCTGTACAATACTGTGTGTGTGTGTGTGTGTGTGTGTGTGTGTGTGTGTGTGTGTGTGTGTGTGTGTGTGTGTGTGTGTGTGTGTGTGTGTGTGTGTGTGTGTTTAAAGTGTCTGTGTTTAAAGTGTCTGTGTCCGTGTGCTTGAACATAAGTTTGTATAAGATGTGTCTTGCTGAGGATCAACCTGAAGTCTCATTCAAACTCTACCTACCAACAGTCATTTGTGACAGTGGAGGGAGAGACAATTCATGTAAACTGCAGTTAAGTTAGGGGAAATTAGGCCTAATTATTTAAACCAGCATTGCTCTTATAGGTTAAATTCTCCCCTTTTTTTGATTCAACAAAGTCTGAGTTGACTGGCGTTTAAGAAATGAATAAAGAGTCAAGGAAGGGCTTGTACAATACTAAAACTAAAGTGTAAGAAATCACACTGTACTGAAATATTGTACATATGTCTCTTCTTGGTTTCAAATTGGATTGGTATATCCCTCAACTGAATCTTCCCAATCTTTGTATATCTCTACAAAGTAGAGTTGATCACTCTTGGCAAAATAACGATTTAACCTTGTAGACCTTGTATCAGATCCAAATAAAGTTTATTTTACTATGTGAGAGCACAAAACTCTCATCTTACTCTCATGTATATTATCACCCTTCTGTGGAGGTCGGCGGTAATCACACTGTCACTCCTAAGAGAGGAAATAGTCCTCCATCCTCTTTTCCTTTGTAGAGAGGGATTGTCACCATCTCTCTCCATGTGTAAACTTCTTGATTCTCACCACAATCGTACCAATAGTACTTATTTACTTGCCCCTGTTTTTTTACTGTACCTCCGCTGCCCCAACAACCCCCCACTCAGATGGCTGTGTCCCACACCACGGCCTGGGGCCTCTGACAGGGGGGCGTGCCCGTCTTCCGGGGCTCAGGGGTCCGTCTCCAGCTGGGCAGGATGGGCATGCTGTCCTGCTTACACAGGTTCTTTTCTGGGCGGCGGTGGGCCTTGATCTCTTTGCATAGGCAGCGCTTCCTCTCAATGACCTCCAGCAGCTTGCCATCCCTCTGGGTTTGGGCTGCGGACGAAGCAGCGCCCCCGGTGGTGGGAGGCTGTCCCTGGGCCAGCTGGGCCAGGTGTTGGAACTGCAGCTGGAGGTGGTGCTGCTGCTGCAGCTGCTGGAGCTGTTGCTGTAACTGCAGCTGCTGCTGATGGAGCTGGAGCTGCTGCTGCTGTCTGGACAGGATAGGACTGCAGGGTGTTTGGGAGGATTGGGACAGCCCATGCAACTGGACAGAGAGAGGGGCAGGGAGGGTGGAAGGAGAGGAGTTAAATAAATATTTTTTTACCTAAAATCTAATGTGGGGTATGCATGAATACAGTTTGTCTTAGTGTGTTACATGTTATGTCACTCAATTAGCCATGTGGGCTAACAATTTGTTGATTGGTGAGGTCAATGAACCAAATCTCCCTCTAGTGGCATCATGGGTGGAATGTTAATTAAAACAAATAAAACAAACAAATAAAACACACTGACAATCTGGTGTTTCTATGTCAAACAGTTTTGTTATATTTCAGTCTTCTGTGATGTCTATAAAGACTAATATCGTGATGCAAACTCAAAATGTTATACTTTCAACTCTATATCTGAAATGTATTTGTTTAAGCCCATAACAATGTGTGTGAGGTGTATACTTTTGTTTCAAAGTAGATTTGTTTAAGACTACCAAGAAAGACCCACTGCAGTAAAAAGTTAAGTCTAGCCCGCTATCTAAACTTGTAGTAATCATGGCCAAATAGCAATCTGGCATGCAGGGCATGTGCCCTATTGATTTTGTTAAGTCACTCTCACTCAGATATCATAATAACATGGCATAAGTTATGTCAGAATGAGTATAATTGCATGAAATGTGTTAGAAAATGTACATATATTGTCTCCGCCACATGGCAAAATGTGTAGAACTGCAAATAAAATGTTTTCTCTTCGACGTCACGACGGGGCCAGTAAAATGTTTTGCCCTCAAGGTGGAGGTGGCCCCCAACCAAATCTCTTTTAGGGGCCCCAAAACGCTAGGGCTGGCCTTGGCTAATGGTATAAAGCATTTAGTTAAGAGAGTTAAGTAGTCTAACTGCACAAATCAGTAGACTGCATATGTGGGTATGAATGTGGGTACGTAGACCCGTGAGCCACTGTGGCTCATGATGAGTTCAGATTTTTTTGTGGCCTCCAACCCCATCAAAGTTGCCCATCCCTGCTGTAAACACTGAATCTCTGTTGTAGCACTGAAGACCAAGCCCAGCAACCACAACAGCCATAAGAACGTGTTGCACCCAAGCCTGCCACCAGGCGGCAACGTGACACCATATTAGAGCCTGTAGCTCCCGTGGCGTGCAAGGGAGGGTTACGCAGCAACACGCCAACAGTCTCTGCAGCACAGCACAGCACAGCACAGCACACTCGAACTGCGTCAGCATTTGAGATGCAGCCAAGTGACTGGGCAAAATGCAACGCTATTGGACAGTGTCTCACTGCCCCAAAACACTGTAGAGAAGCATACTTCTTACATCCACGCGTCTCTGCATGCGTCAATTAGAGCATCGCTCTCCCCTGGACTTATTCTTTAAGGCGCAACCTTATTCTGCTCACTGAACATATCTCCACACTATAAATAGCTCAGGAGGAGTGTTGTTGCTATCAGCACAGGGAATAATAAGAATGGCCATATTCTTCAGAATAATTCCAATACTACTACTTGTACAGATGACAGTAATCACAGTAATACCAAAGATCATCGTCATTATAATAATCATCGTCATTATAATAATAGGTATTATTCACCTGATTCAGTACCTCTCGATGGGGCAGGCTGCTCTGCCGCTGAACGTCGCTTCCACCCACCTGTCTCACCCCAGAGGTGGATGATGAGCGGCTCAATCGACCCAGTTCTGGAACAGAAAAAACAAGCACTGTTCATATAGCTGTCTATAACCACAAATCAAATGTGCTGTTCATGTTATCAGGGAGAATGGCTGTGCGTATAAAATGGATTGCATTATTTAATGTATCTATGTGCAACTATGCTTACATGTGGGGGAGGTATGATGTGCCTGACTGTGTGTGTGTATATATAGCTCTGGTACTACATATGCTGCCACTGTTGATCTTAACCCATAACATCATGATGATGCGACTGTGGATTTAAGAAATGCACGTAATAGGATCTTCAGATAAATCTGCTGATGTCGTCTCTTTTCTAAAGCGATGTTTGTGTGCTAGTGAAATCCTAGACATACCCCTTTCCTTGAAAATATTCTGGGTGAAGGAGTCTGTGCTGGGTGTCTTAGTGCTTACCTCCATTGCGGCAGGCTGGAAAGGTTTGGCACGGGAGGGGGAGACCCCCTCTAGGCAGGGCTCGGAACCCCAAGGACCCCCCCTCCATCCCAGCCAGGGACTCACTGTGGCCCAGCCCCCTCCCTCCAGTGAAGCGTACTGGGATCCCAGAGTGGCCTCCTCCTCCTCGACGTCCAGGGCCCAGGTCCTCCTTGTCTATCCTCAGGAGGGCATCGGCACTGCCATTCCACGCCCGCCCTTCATCCTCTGAGAGGGGAATGTCAGAGGGAATTGTTGAGTAAACATGGAATAATCGTCTATTGACAAAGTATAGTGTAGTGACAGATGTCACTTAGCTACAGTCTAATAGTCTGATTATCCCTTCCCCAGGGATCTGAGGAACGTCTGATACATTTCAATACTCAATTCAAACCCACGATGCCATCCAGCACATGTTAACTTACTCTCTCTCTCTGTCTCTCTGCTGCCTTGGCTGAAGGACAGTTTCCTCTGCATGGGCAAGTAAGACCCGTCGTCTCCAAAGCCACTGTTATCCCAGGGCATGAACCCAGCCTTCCCCTGGACGGGCCCAGGCACCGTGCTGCTTTTAGAGGCCACATCACCGTGACCCTGGTGGTGCAAGGAGGGCAGATGAGACCCTCCTCGCAGGCTGTCGTACGCCGGGGGTCTCCGGAAGCCCACCGAGGGGTAGGTCCAGAGCAGGGGGCTGTCTGAGGAGGGGGGCTTGTAGGCGGGTAGGCCGTGGGGGGTGTGGTAGCGGTGGAGTTGGGAGCGAGAGTGAGGGCGAGAGTGGGAGGAAGAGGAGGAGGACGAGGTTGTGGCTGAACTGGCACTGGTCTGGGATGAAAGGTTGTTTGTGGTGTTCTCAGCCTGAGAGGAGGTAAAGTGGAACCCTGCTTCTCTGTCTCTCTCCCTGTGTCGCTCTCTGTCACTGTCCCTGTCTCTGTCTCTGTGACTGTCCCTGTGACCATCTCTGTCCCTCTCTCTGTCCTTATCCCTCTCTCTGTCCCTGTCCCTCTCTGCTTTGTCTAACTTCAAGCAGAAGCTCACAGACTTTCCCTCCTTGCCCGAGCCCTGGGTCTGGGTCTGGGCAATGGACTTGGAGAAGGTCTCCGAGCCATTCTTGTTGTTGGTGTTGGGGTTGGGCGAGTCTCCTCTTTCTGGCTTGCGGTAGTGGTGGTAGTGTGAGGGGCGGTGGTGAGGGTGGGGATGGTGGTGGTGGTGGTGGGAATAGGGGGAGGTGGACTTAGAGGAAGGGGGCAGGGGTGTGGAGTGGCTCCTGGCCCTTAGCCCTGGTGCAGGGCCGAGCTGGCTGTCTCTGTCTCTGTCCTTAGACTCCTTAGAGCCTGACAGGGGCACAGGGAGGTTAGAGGAGGGGGTGGTGGAGGAGGAGGAGGTGCTAGACTGAGCTGTCATACTGGAGGAGGTCTGAATGCTGATGGTCCCCAGTTTGGCAGAAGCAGCCTTGTGTTGGACCCCGACCCCACTGGAGGCAGCAGCAGGCTGGGGGAAGGCGAGCAGCGGGGGTCGGTGCTGCAGCAGGTTGGGGAAGGGGGCCGGGATCTTACTGTTGGACTCTGTCTCTGATTTGTTTCCCTGGAGGAGGTAGGGCGTAGGGGCTCGTGGGGGATGCGGGCTGGAGGAGAGGGGCTGGGGGACAGGGGTGGAGGAGGTGGAGGAGGGGAGGGGCGAGGAGTGGGAGATGGACACTGTGGCTTTAGGTTTGGAGCAGGAGGGGGAGGAGGAGGGGCGAGGTAGATGGGCGGACGTGCCAGAGGAGGAGTGGTGGTGTTTGGAGGATTTGAGTCTCTCGTGTTTGAGAGGGAGGCGTTTGTGTCCCTCTCTGTCCTCTGGCAGTGGGTACTTCATCTCCTCATAGATGGCCTCGCTCTGATCTGAGTCTGAATCAGGCGTGGTGGCTACGGGTGTGACAGGGTGAGGGGTGGCAGTCTGGCTCTCCCTGGTGAACACTTGGCCCACCATCTCTATGTAGACGGGCTCATCGTCTCCCTGAGGCTGACCCTCACCCCCCTGGATGGGCGTGGTAAGAGGGGGCACACAGGGAGTTGGGGGCTCAAACGAGAGCTGAGTACTGGGGCTTCGTTTGGGTTTCAAAGGCGGCACCTTTTTGGACATGTCCCCTGAGTCAGACTTCTTCATGGCTGCAGGGGAAAGGGAGAGAGCAATGAATGAGAGATAATTCAATAATTACAACAGGAAAAATAATATTAACACACACTTCCCCACTTCACTGCCCTCATTACTGTTTCCATAGCCTACCGTTCTTCTTCTCTGAGTGTTTGGCCTGTGGGTGAGTGGGCGGGGGTGGCGGAGGGGCGTCCGGTGGGGCGTGAGGTGCTCTGGGGTCCGAGGAGGAGCTGAGACGGGTGCTGGGATGGCGTTTGGGTTTAGCAGGGGGGCAGCGCCCGCCGTGCTGTGACTGGGTGTCAGAGTAATCTTCCCCATTCTCCAGACCTGTGTCTCCAGCGCCCACGGCGTGGCAGGACTGGGAGCGGGGAGCCATGGCAGAGGCACAGGAGTGAGGGGACAGGTCCTGGGAGGCAGGCATGGTCATGAAGCCCATGCGGAAGTGGCGCCGGAAGGATGCCAAGTCACGGACCTTGCCCACCGTGGCTGAGGAGGGGTCCTTCTGGCTGGAGCTGAACAACACAGGAAGAACAACATTCCCTCATTCAGCAGTTAATCACGTCCTATTGAAGGACGTTCATTGAAGGACGTTCCCATTGTGTTGCCTTCCCCTTTTCTGCCTCTCTCCTTTTTTCTTTTTCTGTTAAAAAATGGTCTCTACATAGCTTACATTCAATTGAATCTGCAGTCCTATGGCTCCCCCTACTCCTCTGCCTCTCTCAATAACACACACACACACACACACACACAGCACCTCGTGCATGGATGGCACGGGGAGCGTAGTTTCCCGTTAGAGAGTGAGTGATGAGCGATTGGGCGAGGCAGTGCAGCAGCTGTGCATGCCGGTATCTGCATGGGGGGGGGGGGGGCCCTCCCTCTTCAGAACTCTTCTATCCTTCCATTTCTATCCCTCCACATCTGCTCCATTAGATCACAAACACATTCAATTAGGAAATTGCTTCCCCTGAAACCCTCCCAAATCTAGCTGCTCCTTTCTGACTATAATCCTCCTGTGTGTAACGTCACCGTGTTACTGGGTTTCTCTAACTAATTCTTTATCTGTTTTATTTCATTGTCCCTTTACTACACTCACCATGACCTCTGCCAAGTATTGTATCTGTTTCCATGGCAACTGGTTTGCCTGTTTATTTGTTTAGTGGTTTGTCTGAAACCTGAGAAAATGCACATGGTATTGCTTGCCAAAGTACTAAACATACTACAAACAAGAGCACAAAGGAAAAAGCACCCCTAAAACATATCATGTGTGAGGGGCGTTTAGTGCCTGAAGAAAGGTGTGGCAGTGCACCATAAAAATCTCAACTGGAGTTTCCTTGACGAAAAGTAAATACATCGGAATTGAATGTATGAACTACTGTACTGTTCCTTTGATTAAACAGACAACTCAATTCTTAATTGCTTTCTAAAGCCAAAAACGTCAAATGGATAATCCCTGAAGATCTTTTGAAGGTCATCATGACCTCATCCAAACTACCATCATGCAGGAATGCCACAGATTCAGAACATCTTTGGTTTCCTAATAGGAGAAACCAAAATCAATATCTCACCAATCAAGCTAATGATGGATTACATTTGAGCAGAATACACATACAACGGTGTACCTTAACGGACAATTAAACGGGATGGGGAGTTGCAGCGGACATGGTCCAAATCTGGAGTTATTACATATAGAATATACGGTATAGCTCTGTAAATGAACCTTTATAGAGGTGACTCAGCCATAACAACAGTGGCTGAAGTCAGTAGAAAAACACTGCACAGCAATTACCATGAAAAGACCTCAAAAGGAAACCGTTCTTCACTACAACCGCCTAGAAGGGATATATTGGCTGTATAGCACAGTATTTAAAAAGCCTCTACTTAGTGTGTCAACTATGGATCATCACCATTTCAACCTGTCTCTCCGATTCCAAGACCAGTCCGAGAAGAAGGGAGGGGAGAGGTAGCCATGGTGAGGAAGGGAGGGGAGAGGTAGCCATGGTGAGGAAGGGAGGGGAGAGGTAGCCATGGTGAGGAAAGGAGGGGAGAGGTAGCCATGGAGAGGAAAGGAGGGGAGAGATAGCCATGGAGAGGAAAGGAGGGGAGAGGTAGCCATGGAGAGGAAAGGAGGGGAGAGGTAGCCATGGTGAGGAAGGGAGGGGAGATGTAGCCATGGTGAGGAAAGGAGGGGAGAGATAGCCATGGAGAGGAAAGGAGGGGAGAGGTAGCCATGGAGAGGAAAGGAGGGGAGAGGTAGCCATGGTGAGGAAAGGAGGGGAGAGGTAGCCATGGTGAGGAAAGTAGGGGAGAGGTAGCCATGGAGAGGAAAGGAGGGGAGAGGTAGCCATGGTGAGGAAAGTAGGGGAGAGGTAGCCATGGTGAGGAAAGGAGGGGAGAGATAGCCATGGAGAGGAAAGGAGGGGAGAGGTAGCCATGGTGAGGAAAGTAGGGGAGAGGTAGCCATGGAGAGGAAGGAACAAGGGGATGAATGGGTCAGATCTGACTTTCCTAGCAGGACCGGAGGAATGGAGCTGGAGGCGACGACCACCTTTTGTTTCCCTGCTGGGAAAGACTGGGAACTGAGTGCGTGGGTGCACACATATGTGTGTGTCTGATGTGTGTGTGTGTGTATTAGAATGAGAGAGAGAGAGAGAGAGAGAGAGAGAGAGAGAGAGAGAGAGAGAGAGAGAGAGAGAGAGCGGTAAACTGGGTCTCTTCGTGTGTGAGGAGAGGAGGAAGAGATGTTTTGCTTCCGAGCATGCAATCAAAGGCCTCATTTAGGAGGTTATTGCCTGTGAATGATCCCTGAGTGCAGGTTGCCATGTTTGTTTGAGGTAGAGGAAGCAAGAGCGATAAAACGTAACAAACTACACACATCTAAATGCATGCCTTGTTTATAGGTCACAATGAGTAGTCTTGTCCTACTGATGTGCCTTAACTCTGCCATCCTCCCTTATGAAGCAGTGAACCAGCAGGGAGACAATGTCATTGTACACCTTCCTATTGAGAGAGGGGAAGCTAGTGCAGGCAGCGAAAACAGCACTGAGCCTGTTCATCATGGAGAACAGAGATACAACTGTTTTCTGTCTCATTCCATTACGTGAAGAAAAGCCAAGAGCAGAGCTCTGTGTGTGTGTGTGTGTGTGTGTGTGTGTGTGTGTGTGTGTGTGTGTGTGTGTGTGTGTGTGTGTGTGTGTGTGTGCCTGCGGGTGTGTAAGTGTGTGTACGCTTGCCATAATCTACATAGGCACCAATGGGCCACATTGTCCCTATAATGAAGGCAATAAAGCTCCTCCCTTCTGATCCTCTCTTCTCTTGTTTCTCTACTTCCTTTCGACATGGTTACACATAAAATATGAACGAGAAAACTCTTCCACTTCAGCTCAGAGATTTACACCTCAACTCAACTGAATAATCGCATTCCATCACTCCAGTCCAGCATGCTGCTGTGAGTTGAGATCAGTTCACCTCTCCTCACCTCTTCTTATTGCCATCCTGGTCCTTGTGCCTCCAGTCCAGCCGGCTCTTACGATACAGCAGGTTCATGTCGCCGCGGGGACGCTGCTCCTCGCAACCAATCACAGCACAATGTAGCCGCTTGCCCCGCCTCTCTATGTCACGCAAGAAATGCTCCACCGCCACATCCTGGGCGGAGCCAGAGCTCATGGTATAGAAGACCAATAGGGAGAAGGGGATGGATGTCACTGCAGGCCACACTTCAATCACCTAGACACAGAGGAGATGGAGACAGTGGCATTGTTAATAGTCATCTACTACATGTTGAGCTGACATTACAGTCACTTCCAGTTCTCCTTTTACACAGCTCCCCTACACAGTTACACAGCTCTCATGTCGACATGCTGTATGTAGGGCAGTAGCAGTCACAGCACGATTATAGTACCTGGCTCCTCAGCCTTGTCTCATAGACTAGACGTAACATAGTAAATGTAAATCCGGGACACTCAAATTAGTATGATATGTTACATTTGGTATGGTTACTTAAGACAGATGGCGACTTAAAATTAAGGTAGGATGGTTGGTCGTGGTGGATGGGTAGGCGTATAACGCGAACGTCTAGCAACCACAACAGTTTGAATGAGTTCGAATCTCATCATAGACAACTTTAGCATTTTAGCTAATTAGCAACTTTTCAACTACTTACTACTTTTTAGCTACTTTGCAACTACTTAGTATGTTAGCTAACCCTTCACCTAACCTTAACCCTTTTATCTAACCCTTCCCCTAACCCTAACCCTTTAACCTAACTCTTAAACATAACCCTAGCCCTATCCTAGCTAACGTTAGCCAGCTAGCTAACGTTAGCCACCTAGCCAACTAGCTAGTATTCGTAATAAATCATACGTTTTGCAAATTCGTAACATATAGTACATTTTGCAAATCTATAACATATAATATGAGTTGTAATTCATAATATGTCATATGAAATGTCATCCACAAATTAATACATATAATAAGAAACGTCACATATAATACTAAATGGAGTGTCTCAGATTTACATATAGAATAAAATGAAATACTCCGAGACCAGATTGGGGTCTTCCATACAGGTGAACAGACCAGGAGGGATTCAGGGTAGGAGTTCTGATCAGGAGGGAAAGTTAAAACAGAGATGAGACGCAGCATTATAAACTATGTCTGACAAAATACCTGACCAAAACATGGGAAAGCATCCAGACAAACGGACACTGCAATGCAGGAAACGTTGCTAATAAGGCTCCTTGTGTCATGGTGGATATCCTGTCCTCCAGGCTAAAACAAACTGTGCATTGGGCCAGGCACCCAGGCAGCCAGACAGTAAGGAACAGGTACTGTATGTTTACTCAGCCACTGTGTTGTTTACACCAATGCCCAACCTACAGTGGATCACATGAAAACACTATTTACAGTATATGTTCATTATCCAATTATGACTATCTGAGTAAGCATGGTAACTCAACTGCTGTGTTGCTCTCTGACTGGGGGCCTTGGGGTTGCCTGACTAAAGCTGTCAGCTACCCAGGCAGTAATGTGGTTGGTCATATGTAGCGCACACAAGGCTTCGTGCACATGACATGAGGAGTCAGGCTTGTTGTGAGGCAGATATTTGAATGCCCAACAGTGTTGTGTGCATTGGAGTATGCAAGCACAGTGTTGCGATTGGCTAAGAAAAGCACAGCTGTCAGTGTGAGAGTTCAGGGGCTTTTGGTGGTTTTACTTATACTGCACGGGACTCTTTCCTTGCTATTGGTTTTGGTTTGAGAAGCATCACAAACACTGGATCAAAAGTATGCCAACATCCAATGTGGACAAAATCAATAATGGTCGACTAGTACACATTTAATATAGCACTCAAGGAATCCACCCACACATAACTGTATCAGCCCTTCTCCAACGGCACAGGGAATTAAACAAAATATACTCCATTAGATTATACGTAACTTATTGTACGTCTGTCTCTGTACGTTGTTGTTCATGTTGGACTTTACATCTTTTTTTACAGGTTGGAATAGCCATATGTTGATTCAAATAGAAATTATTATTTGGATATCTTTACTAAAAGAGGCTGTGGAACTAGCTACTCATGCACTGCTTTTGACCTATAACACTTTCAACATACATATTTGACATGCATGACTACATTGTGCATGTTCATTATACAGTAATTATTATTTAACATGTCACCACCTGGGATTTGAACTCGCAAACTCCTGGTTCATGGCATGTCATTCTTCCTGCTACGCCACCATGTCTGTGTCAGCGACGGATTCCAAATGTACTTTTACACCTTGCAATCCAAAGTAAATCTCAGCTTTGTTAAAAGTACTCTAAAGTAAAAGAATTGTATTTATTATAGCGATTAAGGAGTCAAATTAAAACAAAGTAATATGCCCACCAACATTACACAACTAATACAGAAAACCATAAATGCTGAAATAAGTCAATCAAATCAATCAGGAGAGAATAGTCACATTAACTGATAATTGACACAAATAGCAAGAGATATAGAGAGTGAGAAAGGGAGGAGTGGGCATGGGAGAGAGGGAGAGAGATACAGGTGGGGAGGAGGGGAGAGATAAACAGTCCTCAAGAGTAGGATGGATAGAGATGCATAGAAAGACAGGGAGAGGGAACGGGAGGGAGGAAGACAGCTCAGGCAGGAGCTCGAGGGAGAGAGGAGAGGAGGTATTGGAAAAGATGAGGGAAGCCGATAAAGAGAGCAGGGTAGAGATAAACATGAATAGACAAAAAACGAAGTGGGGACAGATTGATAGAGAGAAAAGGAGTGGGGATAAGTAACTGGAGAAAAAGGAGGCAATAGATAAACAGTGAAAAAGGAGAAGCTGGACTGTAAGAATTAGAGAAGAGTCAGATTAATAGAAGATCGGAATGCCATGAACCACATGGTTGTGAGTTCAAATCCCAAGTAGATTGCATATTGAATAATGACTACTGTAAAAATGAAAACAGTGTATGTTAAATGCACTGTTTGTGTGTGTAACCAGTTGCAGACTTTTTTAGTTAATAAAAAAGTTATAATAATAATAATTTCTAGTTGAATGAACATATGAGATAAGTTGCGCAAACAAATCATTTTAAGTTGACTCAATTTTTGCCTACGTTTTCTCAATTTTGAGCTGCCCTGACCCTGAGCCTGTCGTTCTGTACCTTTCGGACTCTGCTCTGGATCACTGACCTCTGCCTACCCTTGACCTGTTGTTTGCCTGCCCCCTGTTTTTGTAATAAACCTTTGTTACTTCGAACTGTCTGCATCAGGGTCGTCTCCTGAGCCGTGATAAGTTTGGGCCAACTACAAATTTTAAGTTTAGGTAACATTTGAATGAAAAGTTGAGTAAACAAAAAAAAGGCTGTGGAACCAATTACTTAATAGTAATAAGTTGAAACAACTACATTTTTTTTGAGAGATCATACAGAACGAGGTGTCATCCCATCATGGTTCTGAGATGGCCCTGTGTGTCGTCGTAGCTCCCGTTATTCCTGTTGTCCAGAGCCCTGGCCTCCCTACCCACAATGCCCCGCTGCATGCTGCGGCCTGGCTACCCTCCGTGGTGTGGCGTAGTATGGTGTGGCGTGCTGTGTGACTGAGTGTTAATTAGGTTAGTGAGCTGAGAAAGTGTAGGTCGGCCTTCTGTTAACAGGGCCACTGAGTTGGGCTTCCAGGATTTGGTGGCTGAGCAGGCAGCCCTGCAATTGTCGCATTACAGCTGTTGAGAAGTGTGCAAGTACCCAGGCTGCTGAGGATTAGGACACTGCTTGGGAGATGGTTCATCAGGTTCACTACTCCACCATACAGCAGCACACCATACACACCATGTACTCCTAGAGCATGTTCTTATCAGAGCCTAAATGAACGTGGAGGCAAAAGCAGCATTCACATGCAGTCTTATTCAGCTCTTACACGTGCTACAGTATAAGCACACGGCACGCACACACATGCATGCACACATGTACGGACACTCACTTGTGTGCACGCGCACTCTCTCTCACTCTCACACTCACTCACTCACTCACTCACTCACTCACTCACTCACTCACTCACTCACACACACACACACACACACACACACACAATATAGGCTATATTGTGTATGCAGCCCACAATTTATATATGCAACCAAAGCCCACACACTGACACATTAAAGCAGCAATTTGGGGATTTTAAAATCAGTTTAAGAGGCATTTACAGGGTCAGAAGTCATTTAAATCCACCTCATTGGAGCTAGGAGACAGATGGAGGCAGATGGAGACAGATGGAGGCAGATGGAGACATATGGAGGCAAATGGAGACAGGTGGAGGCAGATGGAGGCAGATGGAGACAGGTGGAGGCAGATGGAGACAGGTGGAGACAGATGGAGGCAGATGGAGGCAGATGGAGACAGATGGAGGCAGATGGAGACAGATGGAGACATATGGAGGCAAATGGAGACAGGTGGAGGCAGATGGAGGCAGATGGAGACAGATGGAGGCAGATGGAGACAGATGGAGGCAGATGGAGACAGGTGGAGGCAGATGGAGGCAGATGGAGACAGATGGAGGCAGATGGAGACAGGTGGAGGCAGATGGAGGCAGATGGAGACAGGTGGAGGCAGATGGAGACAGGTGGAGGCAGATGGAGACAGATGGAGACAGATGGAGGCAGATGGAGACAGGTGGAGGCAGATGGAGGCAGATGGAGACAGATGGAGGCAGATGGAGACATATGGAGGCAAATGGAGACAGGTGGAGGCAGATGGAGGCAGATGGAGACAGATGGAGACAGATGGAGGCAGATGGAGGCAGATGGAGGTGTGATTCACATAACTGGATCTGCATGCAATGCTGCGAGAGAGAGAGACACACTCCATCTGACACACTGACACACTGACACATGGACACACACACTGAAACATGGACACACACACTGCACAGACACACGGACAGACACACTGACACATGGACACACACACTGACACATGGACACACACTGACACAAGGACATACACAATGACACACACACTGCACTGACACACGGACACACACACTGACACATGGACACACACACTGCACTGACACACACACTGACACATGGACATACACACTGACACATGGACACACACACTGCACTGACACATGGACACACACTGACACATGGATACACACAAAACCCTTCGAGCTATAACCTCAAATGCTCACTGATTAAAAGGTAGAGAACTGAAACAGTAAATTATGTGGAGAAAATATGAAAATGAGATATGCCCACAGTTTGAACTAACCAAACAATAATTACTGTGAGAATCATCTCTGGTTGTAAAAAGGGAGTGGCTAACCTTACAGGCTTACAGTATATTGAGGATCTGTGGTGTCAAAGGACTGTGTCTGTGGCTGTTTCTACATCTCCTATTTAAACTCAACCTTGGATGACTTCTGAATCCACGCTTCGCATTCGCTGCCATCTGGGTTGTTTGTGGGAGACGGAGCTCCCGAGACAATGAGCCCTATATAAACTCCCCCTTCCCATCTCCCGATCCCTGTCTCCCCCTTCTCCCCTCTCTCCCTCCCTCATCCCTCCCTGTCTCCCCCTTCTCCCCTCATCCCTCCCTGTCTCCCCTTTCTCCCCTTGTTCCTTCCCTCATCCCTCCCTGTCTCCCCCTTCTCCCCTCGTTCCCTCCCTCATCCCTTCCTGTCTCCCCCTTCTCCCCTCGTTCCTTCCCTCATCCCTCCCTGTCTCCCCTTTCTTCCCTTGTTCCCTCCCTCATCCCTCCCTGTCTCCCCTCGTTTCCTCCCTCATCCCTCCCTGTCTCCCCCTTCTCCACCTCGTTCCCTGCCTCATCCCTCCCTGTCTTCCCCTGCCACTCCTCCCCTCCCTCCTTTCCTACCCTGCCTCCCAGTGGTGGCAGAGAGAGCACCTGGCTGTCAGGCCGTCTGCTCTATTGGGCCATGGGGCTGCTGTCTGTCACGCCACAGTGCTGGCCTGTTACGGGGCACCACCACACCGCCACACTGTACAGCACCGCACTGTGTGCTATCATGGCTTGACCCCGCGCCGCACGCATCCACACTGTCACCCTCACCACACTCTAACAAGCCCGACTGTACGCCGTGGCAGTCCGACACGCTGCAGCCAATCAGTCTGGGAGAGAAGGACTGGGAAGGAGGGAGGGAGAGGGAGGATAAGAGGGAGAAAGAGAGGAGGGAGGGGGACGGAGATAGATAGATAGATAGATAGATAGATAGATAGATAGATAGATAGATAGATAGATAGATAGATAGATAGATAGATAGATAGATATCGAAATGGAGGAAGGGAGAGAGGGGATACGTAAATGGAGAAAAGGGAGAAAAGAGGAGACGATAGACAAACAGTGAAAAGGGAGAAGAAGCTGGACTGTAAGAATTGGGGGAGGGCTGCCTGTGAAACCAGCCAGTCTCTCATGCCAGTCACTGAGTGTGTGGTCTCCTAGCAACACTGTCTGCATGTGTCTCTCTCCATCTACTAAATATTCACAAAGGGGGATGTTAGCGCTGTCGTTCATTATTATCTGAATGGGAAAGTTAACATGCTACGGATCCAATTTTACCCTGCTTAATTAGTATTTCTGTGTACACCTACATCATGTCTTAATTGTCATGGTATATCTGTAACAAATGGATGCCATTCTTATATATTCTCCAGATAATAGACAGTCAGCTCTCAGGCTACCAGCCAATCACACAAACATGCATTATGGAAATCCATATAGGCCTACTATGAAATTAGATTGGGAGCAACCATGGTTACCATGCTGTATTTGGTGTGTATGGTTGTTGTTGTTTTTGTTGTTGTTGTTTGGCTATAGGAATAGATAATGTACCTTTCTTATGACAGAACAAGGCAAGAGAATACAGTGTGTTGTTGAGTCACTGTGATGTAATGTATGGTCAGAGAGGAACCCTACTGGGATACCACATGGAATTACTGCCAACCACTGGGCTGCTTACACCAAAACAAATGAATTCAAAGACCCAGAAAAAAGCATTCAATCATGCAAAGCTTGGGAAATAGAGTGGTATTGGGTTTCTCCAAAAGAAAAATGAATGCATGTGACAGGCATTTGTATTTATTCAGTGGAACCCATTGAGATCAGGGTCTCATTTACAAAGGTGCCCAGAGGACAGCAGTACAACAATTAAAAATCTTCACCAAATTACAGAATCAACACTACAGTTTCAAACACCACAAGTACACTGATTTACATTCAATCCAAATCGCTGCAATTCTCATTAAATTCATTTAACATTAAAGTCCTAAACTGTCCTAGAGGCACCAGAGAGTCAAAATGTAGGGAGATTTGTCCTCTATCCAAAAATGGGGGGCACTAAACTGAAGGTGGATTTATCCAGATCGGTACGGACTAGTGGAACCTCGAGAGTTAACCATCCCTGTGAATGGGTTTGGTGGTGTCTCATATTTTAAAATGTTAACAGTGAACACACATACACACGCAAACACACGTGCACGCGCCTGCGCACATACAGATAAACACACTGCACACATGTAGTACACCCTCCTTGTTTGGTATATTCCCTCTTCCACCCTGCATTGGCTGCTCCTCTTCCTCTGCATTGTTCAAACTGAGTGACCAATGAATCTTTCCTGGAGTTGGAACAGAAAATATACTCCAAATAAACGTCCTCCTTCCTCCTCTCACCCGGCCGTACCACTGGGTTTCTGTTCCACTAGCACACATAACTGATTGGCAGCAGCTAATGGAGGATGATAATATGGATAACTTTCATTTATCTAATGAGTATTCTGCCAATAACACATTAATATGCTACATATACAGTACCAGTCAAAAGTTTGGACTTTTATACTATTTTCTACATTGTATAATAATAGTGAAGACATCAAAACTATGAAATAACACATATTGAATAATGTAGTAACCATAAACGTGTTAAACAAATCAAAATATATTTTATATTTGAGATTCTTCAAAGTAGCCACCCTTTGCCTTGATGACAGCCTGGCACCCTTTTGGTATTCTCTCAACCAGTTTCATGAGGCAGTCACCTGGAATACATTTCAATTATCAGGTGTGCCTTGTTAAGGTGTGTGTTTGAGCCAATCAGTTGTGTTGTGACAAGGTAGGGGTGGTGTACAGAAGATAGACATACTTGGTAAAAGACCAAGTCCATATTATGGCAAGAACAGCTCAAATAAACAAAGAGAAACAACAGCCCATCATTACTTTAAGACATGAAGGTCAATCAATGCGGACGGAAAATATCAAGAATTTTGAAACTTTCTTCAAGTGCAGTCGCAAAAACCATCAAGCGCTATGATGAAACTGGATCTCATGAGGGCCACCACAGGAAAGGAAGACCCAGAGTTACCTCTGCTGCAGAGTATAAGTTCATTAGATTTATCAGCCTCAGAATGTTCAGCCAAAGTAAATGCTTCACAGAGTTCACGTAACAGACACATCTCAACATCAACTGTTCAGAGGAGACTGTGTGAATCAGGCCTTCATGGTAGAATTGCTGCAAAGAAACCACTACTAAAGGACACCAATAAGAAGAATGTACTTTCTTGGGCCAAGAAACACAAGCAATGGACATTAGACCGGTGGAAATCTGTCCTTAGTTCTGATGAGTCCAAATTTGAGATTTCTGGTTCCAACCACCGTGTCTTTGTGAAACGCAGAGTAGATGAACAGATGATCTCCACATGTGTGGTTCCCATCATGAAGCATGGAGGAGGAGGTGTGATGGTGTGGGGGTGCTTTGCTGGTGACACTGTCAGTGATTTATTTGGGACTATCATTTGTTTTTCAACAGGACAATGATCCAAAACACATCCACCAGGCTGTGTAAGGGCTATTTGACCAAAAAGGAGAGTGATGGAGTGCTGCATCAGATGACCTGGCCTCCACAATCACTTGACCTCAACCCAACTTTTATGTAACTTTTATTTAACTAGGCAAGTCAGTTAAGAAGAAATTCTTATTTACAATGACAGCCTACACTGGCCAAATCCAGACAACGCTGGGCCAACTGTGCACCGCCCAATCAAATCTGGTTGTGATACAGCCTAGATTTGAACCAGGATGTCTGTAGTGATGCCTCTAGGACTGAGATGCAGTGCCTTAGACCGCTGCGCCACTTGGGAGCCCCATTTGAGATGGATTGGGATGAGTTGGACAGCAGAGTGAAGAAAAAGCAGTCAACAAGTGCTCAGCATATGTGGGAACTCCTTCAAGACTGTTGGAAAATAATTTCTCATGAAGCTGGTTGAGAGAATGCCAAGAGTGTGCAAAGCTGTTATCAAGGCAAAGGGTGGCTACTTTGAAGAATCTCAAATATAAAATATATTTTGATTTGTTTTTGGTTACGTTTTTGGTTACTACATGATTCCATATGTGTTACTTCATAGTTGTGATGTCTTCACTATTATTCTACAATATAGAAAATAGTCAAAATAAAGAAAAACCCATGAATAACTGTGTCCAAACTTTTAACTTGTACTGTATATTTTACGTTTATATATATGTTTATGTGTGTGTACACTTGCGTGCATAGTAAATTTGTATTACTTTTTTTGTATATTACCTTATAATTATTTTCTATTTTTGCAAGCATAAGAAAATTACAGTAAACTAGTTGTGCATACTCTCTCAACTCTCTCTCTCTCTCTCTATGGTGCAGTCAACATACGAAGGCACTCAGTGACCTCCATCTCCCCCCCTCCCTCCTGCAGTAACCTGCCTTTGGCTTCATCATCTCTGGTTGGAATCTGCAGTAACCTGCCCTTGGCTTCATCATCTCTGGTTGGAATCTGTAGTAGCCTGCCCTTGGCTTCATCATCTCTGGTTGTAATCTTCAGTAACCTGCTCTTGGCTTCATCATCTCTGGTTGGAATCTTCAGTAACCAAGGTGACTCAGTGCACTCAGTACATGAACATTCACGGGCTAACAACACACACGTGAACACACAAACACGTACAAGCATGTGCGCATTCACACACACACATACACACCTTATCCTCAAGAACATTTTTAATGAAGGAGAGGCCAAACACACACAACCACCTCTACTGTCTCAGACAAACACCCTCAGCAAGGAGTCCCAGACAATACCTTAGCTCTGCTTTGCTCTGCTCTGCTCTGCGTGTGTGTGTGTGTGTGTGTGTGTTTGTTTGTGCGTGCGTGCTTGAGAGAGAGAGAGAGAGAGAGAGAGAGAGAGAGAGAGAGAGAGAGAGAGAGAGAGAGAGAGAGAGAGAGAGAGAGAGAGAGATAGAGGAAAAGAGAGAGGAAAAGAGAGAGGAAGAGAGAGAGGAAGAGAGAGAGGAAGAGAGAGAGGAAAAGAGAGAGGAAAAGAGAGAGGAAGAGAGAGCGTATATACCGGCACTGGAACCTCAGCATGTGTGGTACAGTATGTGCAGCATACGCGCCATGATGAGAGGAGCGGCACAGCAGCACACCACACTCCTTGGTGATACCATTGGGCTGCTGCTGAGTCTCTCATCCAACAGGACAGCCTGCCCTCGAGGGACAGACACAGACACACTCTGCCTCGGCTGGCTCTGTGAGCCTGAATTTACACACACTCTAAACGGAAAGGCCAGCATGACCTGCTGCTGGTGTCCCGCGTTGCCATGGGAAATTTGGTAGCCACCATCATGTCATAGACAGGAAGGCAGACAGACACACACACAAACTCAATCACTCACTCACATGCACGCACACAAATAAACAAACAAAACAGCACACATCATGCAAACAAAAACACACACACACACACACACACACACACACACTGATATCCCTCCCACTTCTAAATCTCTGGGGATCATCTTGGCTGGCTATGTCTGTCTACTGTCATGTGCTGTCTGTGCTGCTGCGTTCATCCCTCCCCTCTGGGTAGCTGAGGAATAGAGAGGGCATGTGTGTGTAGAAAGAGGGAAGGTGTGTTTGTGTGTGTGTGCGAGAGAGAGAGAGGAGAGAGAGAGAGGAGAGAGAGAGAGTGAGAGAGAGAGTGAGAGAGAGAGTGAGAGAGAGAGAGAGAGGAGAGAGAGAGGAGAGAGAGAGGAGGGTAGCAGTAATGACAATGGGAAAAATGCAGTTCCTCAGGGAGGAGGGGGCAGAAGCTTAAAGACGCACACACTCCAGAACACGAAGCCAGCATCCTTTTCTAAACAGGATCTGACTATCCTTTCGTATTTTATGCAAATTAACCTGCAACATTGCCCTGCCCCCTCCTTGTTGCTCTGAACTCCTCTATTGTATAATGCAGAGCATTTGTTTGTTTTATATGCAAACAAAATTGCATGGCAATAAAATAAGCACATTTATTTTTAGGCAAACCTACAATGCCTCTGATATCATTGAAGATATTTAGTAGCATTATGAAGCAATGAACCAGGACTGTATGAATACAATCATCAATCGATCAAATGTATTTATGAAGCCCTTTTTACGTTAGCAGATGTCACAAAGTGCTTATACAGAAACCCAGTCTAAAGCCCCTAAGAGCAAGCAATGCAGATGTAGAAGCACGGTGGCTAGCAAAAACTCCCTAGAAAGGCAGGAACCTAGGAAGACACCTAGAGAGGAAACAGGCTCTGAGGGGTGGCCACTCCTCTTCTTACTGTGCCGGGGGATATTATAGGAGTACAAGGACTTTAAGGCTAGATCGTTCTTCAAGATATTCAAACGTTCATAGATGACCAGCAGGGTCAAATAATAATCAGAGTGGTTGTAGAGGGTGCAACAGGTCCTGTAGTACCTCAGGAGTAAATGTCAGTTGGCTTTTCATAGCATTCAGAGGTCGACATGGCAGGTGCGGTAGAGAGAGATAGAGTGTACCAACCCCTTTAACTTTATAATGGTAGTCTAACATCTCCCCAAATTGCTAACGCATATTTTGTCTGAGAAGACAACAGTGTCTAAGAGTGACAACAAATACTGTAGTTGGGGTCTATTACTGAGAGGAATATATTTACATACTGTATTGCAAACCCAGATGAGATCCATGACAATTAGCATGGTATAAGGAGAAGATAGAGCCGTCCCCCTGCTTATTAAACAGCATGATCATTACACAGGTGCACCGTGTGCTGAGAACAATAAAAGGCCACTCAAAAATGTGCAGTTTTGTCACACAATGCCACAGATGTCTAAAGTTTTGAGGGAGCGTGCAATTGGCTTGCTGACTGCAGGAATCTCCACCAGATAATTTTATGTTCATTTCTCTACCATAAGCCGCCTCAAACATCGTTTTAGAGAATTTGGCAGTACGTCCAACCAGCCTCACAACCACAGATCATGTGTAATCACGCCAGCTCAGGACCTCCACATCTGGCTTCTTCACCTGCGGGATGGTCTGAGACCAGCCAATCGTACAGCTGATGAAACTGTGGGTGTGCACAACTGAAGAATTTCTGTACAAACTGTCAGAAACCGTCTCAGGGAAGCTCATCTGCGTGCTCGTCATCCTCATCAGGGTCTTGACCTGACTGCAGTTCGGCATTGTAACCAACTTCAGTTGGCAAATGCTCACCTTCAATGGCCACTGACTCGCTGGAGAAGTGTGCTCTTCATGGATGAAGCCAAGCTAGAGCTCTGTTTGAAGTTCACAGCGAATGGGGCAGACGTTGTGATCAAGAGACCTTAAGAAAATACGCACATTTTCTCTAACCCTAAATATTCAAATATGTATTTTACAGTTATAACGAAGGTGAAATCTTATAGTTAGTTGTTTTGTTAATTGATTATACTACCTTTAGAACAAATATGTCATTCCAAGCCTTATTCAACCAGTTTTGTTCAATAGGAAATACATCATATAAAATATGTCATATTTTATTATATTTGTACTGTGTACTTGAGCTTGTGTCCTCAAAAGTGACTACGCCTCAGAAATGTAGAACTATTTCTACCAGAAAGGTGAGATTTGAACCTTTCTTGGAGTATGCAGCATTACTAGTTATTGTTTATGGCCCTCTCATAATAAATCATTACTTTTGGGTATTATGTAGATTGCATTTTCGATTACATTTAGTTACACTTAAGAGTTTACTACCATATTTTGTAAGCCAAACTATTTGACTCATATTGTAATTAATTATAGATTATATTTCATAGAAATCTGGAAACACTGGACAGCTACTTTAAATAGGCTATGTTGTGCACTCCAATCGCACAGCAATACTTTATCCTACCCACACTATCACATTTAAATAGGCTACCGGTCTATTTACTTTCGAGTAATGAGCAATGGATAAATGGTAGACTAATATTTGTTGTGTTGCAGGAATAAATCAGTCATGTCAGAAAAGGAGAGACATGTCCTGAAATATTATTTAGATGTAGGCCTACATAATACAAGTAAAATAAACACATTAGGGTTAACAGACATGCTGCTATGTGATCTTCTTGCCAACGCCAAATGAATCAGTTTTATCATTAGGCCTATACGTTTTAAGGTTTTCTTTAGTCTACCATTATTATAATTCCCGTGCATCAAACACCTCCATTTCCCTCAAAATAACAATATTTGCTTGCATTACAGTTGATCAACCACTAGAAGTTGTGAGTACGCATGGTCTGAGATTTTGCTTGGAGATATGCTCACTTTCCAGACAAGTTCAAAATTGATAACAACCTAGAACCTTTGCGGGAAAACTGGCACACGCATGTTTTAGAGTCTTTTCTCTGCTCACGCACTTTGATAAATGAGGCCCCTGAAGTGGAGCGAGCAGCAAGGAGCAGCCTGTCTGACATGTTTACCTCTGCTGTTTCTGGGCCAGCCAGTGGAAGAGAGGAGAGAGGGATGCTAATGGAGGGAGCTCTGCTGCTCTGCTGTTTCTGGGCCAGCCAGTGGAAGAGAGGAGAGAGGGCTGCTAATGGAGGGAGCTCTGCTGCTCTGCTGTTTCTGGGCCAGCCAGTGGAAGAGAGGAGAGAGGGATGCTACTGGAGGGAGCTCTGCTGCTCTGCTGTTTCTGGGCCAGCCAGTGGAAGAGAGGAGAGAGGGATGCTACTGGAGGGAGCTCTGCTGCTCTGCTGTTTCTGGGCCAGCCAGTGGAAGAGAGGAGAGAGGGATGCTACTGGAGGGAGCTCTGCTGCTCTGCTGTTTCTGGGCCAGCCAGTGGAAGAGAGGAGAGAGGGATGCTACTGGAGGGAGCTCTGCTGCTCTGCTGTTTCTGGGCCAGCCAGTGGAAGAGAGGAGAGAGGGATGCTACTGGAGGGAGCAATGCTGCTCTGCTGTGTATGATTCATGTTCCGTTAAACCACTTATTTGAACCATTTACGTCGCTTATCTGTTTTTCCCTATCGCTGTCCTCCTCTGTTCCTTTCAACCGCCTCTGTTGATGAGCAGGGATTGTATTCGAAATCCAACTCTCTACTTCTCTGTCTCCCTCCCTCTCTTGTTTACTATAGTATAAATCCTCAATTAACCTTTTCCCCTTTTTTGAGTTTTTAGTAAATTCATGTGTGAGTTTCGATCAGATGGAGAGGAGCTCATCAACACAAGCTGAGTACTATGAGGAGATGAGAGGGCTGTTAGGAGAGACACACACACAGCACAGTCTCTTATTGAAACACTCATCTCTGTCGTGTTTATTAGTTGTGTAATGGTAGTTATTATGATTGATCTATACTTCCAGAACCTTACAAACTGAGGAGTTTCTGCGTAAACAAATAATTGCCATGTAGTTATGCAGGCTAGCTACTTCTCCTTTGCTATCTAGCCAACTAAATCTTACACGCATCAAGCAGCTGAAATGACAGCAATTTAGTTTGTTTTACCTTTGTTTCTATTGCCATTCATTTGGATATATCCATTATAATGATCCTGATACATGAATTTGCCTGGCTCAGAGAAGCTGTCAGTCTCATCACGTTCATATGCATGGTACTGTGGAGATTGCACTAATCTACTACCAAATCTGGGATAGGTCTTCATCCTGTGAGCACCCAGCACCAGGCTCCAGCTCTCATCCATCCCCAGCTTTAGAGAGGACTACAGCTGGACTCCACAGTCACTCTGCAGTCTAATATTACTGCACCTGCTCTGGTTCCTTAACCCACACTCAGAGACACTCTCTCTCTCTCTCTCTCTCACCCTCCCTCTCTCTCACTCACCCGCTCGCTCCCTCCCTCCCCACAAACAGGGCTCCAAAGCATACTGTATATAATCATACTGCTCACATTCTGGTCCAGTCAAATACAATTTTGAGATTTCAGGAAAGCTGCGGTAAAAGATTCATCGCAGATCAGCCAGATCGGGAGCCCGGCAATGCCAGAATTCTAGTGGAGAAATGAGCTTTAAACGTGAGCATCTGCCATGTCTGTCTGACACTCGCCAGTTCCTCCCTCCGTCTCCCTCTCTGTCTCTCTTTCTCTCTCTCTCGCCCTCTGTATGCCTTTTCTTGCCCCCTGTCTGTCGGGCTCATTTGAGTATCCCTCCATCTTCCAATCACTCGTCATCTCTGGAATCCCACCACGTCTTTGTCTGGAACGACTAGCCCTCATCAAAGGAAAATGGCTAGATAGTGTTTGCCTTTCTCTCTTTCCCTCTCTCGTTCATTGCAGTGGACCCTCGTTTCCCTCCTTTAGTCATCATCCCCACTTGCACACCTATCCACGCCGGTGTTGCTGTTTGCATCCTACTCATTGATATCTTGAAATAAAGGATACCAGAATTATGTGAGGTTTCCAACAATGCTGCTGAAACGTGTGTGTTTTTCATTCATGTTTCCTGAGTGAGAAGCTGCTCAAAATATAGAGGGTTCATTGGGTTCATTGGCACCAACTGTCCTTTCTCAGATGGAAGATAGCATTAGCAATGAAAGCACTGAATTGTGTGACCTTCAGGGAGAAAGTGTTCGGTGGGAATTTGTACGTTACTACTGCATTGGCCACCTTTGTAGTAGGAGAAAGACGTTGGTGCTGTGTTCTTGTCCACCACCACTAGTAGTTGAGATTCTCTGTCTGCTATAATCACTGAACTTTGAAGGAGTTCAGGGACATTGGGTGAGGATGATGATGCTTTTAACTTCTGTTTAAACAATATTGTAGGAGACCTTGGTACCTAAAGCACTCTCTAATAGACACACTGACACTAACAGAGATGCAAACACACACAGAAATCTCTATATGGAGATTTATTTTCAAACAGAAATATGATCCAACCCCAACATATACACGTACATCTATAGTATAATACCACTATGTAAGTAAGCTTTCACTATAAAAGCAAATCATAAAACAAACATAGAAGCGAGTAAGGAGTGGTGCCATCTAGATGCCAGTCAATTCATGTATTGCACTGGAAGTTGCAGTAAATTCAACTGACCAGAAATTCAATGGACACATATTACACACATACACTCCTGAACCTGAGTGTATGTGAACCTGAGTGTGTTTGACAGGATATGGAATTGCAGCCTGGTCTCAGACTAGACGCAACATAGTAAATGTCAATAAGGGACACACTCAAATTAGTATGATATGTAACGTTTGGTATGGTGCATAAGACAGAAGGCTACTTAAGGCAAAAATGAATAATAATAACGCGGATGTCTAGCAACCCAAAGGTTGCGTGTTCGAATCTCATCACGGACAACTTGAACATTTTATCAACTTTTCAACTACTTAATTATTTTTAGCTACTTTGCAACTACTTAGCATGTTAGCTAGCCCTTCCCCTAACCCTAACCTTTAACCCTAACCCCTAGCCAAGCTAACGTTAGTCAGCTAGCTAACATTAGTATTAGCCACCTTGCTAACATTAGCCACAACAATTTGGAATTCATAAACATATCATACATTTAGAAAATTCGTAACATAATGTACATTTTGTAAATTCATAACATATTGTACATTTAGAAAATTCGTAACATATCATATGAATTGTAATTCGTAATACATCATACGAAATGGACATGCACAAATTAATATATACAATACGAAATGTAACATATACTAAATGGAGTATCTCCGATTTACACAAAGAATAATATGAAATGTTCTGAGACCAGGTTGGGAATTGGATTCAGTCAAATAAATTGTTAGCCTAGTAGTGGTGTAGACACCATTGCGCATGTGGAGTTGAGCTTCTTAACTAAAACTCCTCATTACGCTCATACAAATAAAATGTAATTATGATTATTATTTATGAAAAGCTTATAATTATTTGCATAGAATGTGTGTGTGTAGAAATGCTCCACATTGCTCTACAAGGGTGGGGACACATGTCTGCAGTCACAGTCACACAAAAAGCCTTGAAATCACCCACCCCACCAACCCCCCTCCGGTAATTTAGTAGGTCTACATTTGGTGCTTATTTGTCAGTCTCAACAACATAAAAAAAATCTGCCTAAAATGTATGTGTGTGAGTGAGCGGGAGTCACGTTTGAGCCCGTATCCAGCACTGAAATGCTACACACACAACCCGGCACGCCTCCACCTCTATGTTTGTCCAATTCAACGACCGTGGATATGACATGTAGCATATGCATTCTCACGTTGGCATTACATTTATTTGAGATTAAATGATATTATCTGAAGCAATAATATAAATAGCTTCACGAACTCCTGAAAACAAATTATCATCCCAGCCAGACGAGCACATCCCCAACCCAACAGCCCAAATGGCAAACCAATTTACCTGACAACGCGCACAGGCGTGCTTAATGTCTACACCAGAATATTTATACACATAAACAAAATCAACCATGTAATTATTATGATTTCCAATGAAACTATCGGTATGTTTTACGTGACGACAACGTCTGACGAGTGGTTTTCTGACACAGTGGTCCGCTCATATGATTAAAACGATGCCATGCATGGGCTCCATCATCACAAGTCAGCTGATCGACTTCTTGTTATCCTGTGAAATATTTACGAGCACTAGCCACTACTGAATTTAAGAGCTGGGCTACGTTATCTTTATACTTCTGTGGCAAATAAAGCAGACATGCTGACTACAGTTTTTGTGGAAAATTGCATCGCCTACAAACACACGATATGGCCTCTAGTAGACTAGGCTACTTGTGCTACAGCAGAAAGTGCGTAAATTGTTGTGGAAAAACACTTACACCTCTCGCTCCTATAAACATTGACTTCACATGCAATTAAACCGTAGGGTATATCACATGCAATTGCATATCAAGGGAATATGATTTCATCGATGACGTTTGGTTATTCAAATAAGAGGCAACATTTGCTGTTCCTATAACATGTTAAGGGAAATAAATGTAAAGGCATTACCTTGTAAAACAACGGAGGTATGGCTTGGCGCAGGGGTAAGTGCCAATATCCAGTAGTAAAATCAGACAACAACAAAACCACGCCGGGATGTTGATGATGACATTGCCGTCTTCCTGGAAGAACGGTAAAATTAATACACTTTTTCCAGATGTGTCGAGAAATACTGAAAGATAGAATATCGAAATGGGCGGATCTTAGAAGATTGCTGGCTCTTGTTTACATGCACAGCGTTTCTATTTGTTCACCGATTAAATTGGCACTATGGGCTACCCTTTAAGAATTCTGATTGAAATCCATGGTGCAGTTCATTGCGACGTTACAAAATGCTATTCTCCCCCCCAAAAAACCCATTCACAAATAAAATAATGGAACGCTCCTAAATTCTGCACGTTATCTGAACCATCCGATAAAACATGGATGGCTTAAATTTAAAAAATGAACAACTGCACAAATAAACACAAGCGGTGCGCTACCAGATATTTGCATTTATATTAATATTAATAATTGTTCTCCAGAGGAGGCCATTGGTTGATCAAATAGCGGATGCAACGAGGCAGGTTTATGAAGATTCCATAATGCGCGTCTCGCTCAACCGATGTGACGCTCTGTTTTTTTTAAATTGTCGAGTCGACATATCTGACCGCCTTACCGATTATACATTTTCTAAGTATTTGTTTTCTACATTTCTATGTCTGCCCTTTTCCCCGCCTCTCTCTATCGACTCAGGTTGAGTAGTATTTACAATTTCGTCTGCGGTCTCATTGCAGACGTAAGCAGTCTGGCAGCGTGTGCTTTTTATATCCGAGGTTCACAGCAGCACATCTTTTTACCTTAGAAAATGACAGAGGCTACAACATATATTAATTCACACATACAATCACACACGGCTTGGAAAAAGCACAATGTTTACGGTTGACATGACACATATTTACATGAAACTCATTGAACACTAACAGACAGATTCAAAAAAAATATTCAGAGATACATTCAACCACTTCAAGACTTAAGCAATTCATCAATTTATCTGAATAGGCAGTTATGTTATGAACAGTTATGTTAAACATAGTTATTCACCCTATCACTTCATTGGGTTCTTCCTATTGCGCCCCTTTAGGTCTGTTTTCATATTGAGAACTGCAAACTAAATAGTGAGCAGAGTGAGTTAAATTGGGATTTTATTCGCGGTGGAACTGTCCAAAAACTGTTTTACATTCCACGATCATTTTGAAAAACAGATATCATGTCTATTCAATTACCACTTTATAACAGTTGCCTATTATGCTACAAGTTCTAGGCTGTCTGTCGTGGTGGTATTATTTTAATCCATTCATGTTTCTCCTTGCCTTCTGCCTGCAATAAGAGGTTCACTCATTAGGCTGTCAAAAGTTATCTATTATATTGACAACATAGTTGAGTGACCAGGAGGAGAGATCAGGTGGGACCATTCTAGCCAATGAGAAGGCAGATAGGCGTGTGAATAACAGGCACATTTCCAATATAAAGTAGTTTTTTTTCAAAGTTGCCGAAATGCCATGCGCTTCCACTCATATAAGTGCATTCATAACAACCTAACCATTGCTAAACTTATATTTGATCAAATAAGCCTCACGTGTTAGAAATTATTTTCTGTTGTTGACCAAATTTAACATTCTCATTGACCATACAGACATTTCTCACCTCGTGGTCGTCTTTTCGTAGACAGATTTGGGGCAGAGTAAACACTTGTTTCGCCTCTTCCTCTCTGGCTATATGAGCTGTCAGGGCAAGGCGCTGTTCAGTGACGGTGGTGCTGAATAAACTGTCAGTCTCCTGTTTAGGCTACCTTATTTCACACTGGTCGCGGTACTGTCCATATTGCTGAATGTTTGTGGGCCTAGGCGCTGCCCTGTTCAGTTGCCGTGTTACTGAATAGGTAATAACTTATTTTCTTTGAGCTGAACTAGCAACTGACCATTTTTCTGAATGCTTGTGAGCCGATAGGGCACATCAATGACGATTAAAGTCTTGTTAGACTTCAGTGCAGCTTTTGACGTTATCGATCATAGTCTGCTGCTGGAAAAACGTATGTGTTATGGCTTTGCACCCACAGTTATAATGTGGATAAAGAGCTACTAGTCTAACATAACACAGAGGATGTTCTTTAATGGAAGCATCTCAAACATAATCCAGGTAGAAGCAGGAATTGCCCCAGGGTATTGCCCTTTCTCAAGCCTTACTAGTAAGGCCAGTGTGTCTAGTGTCTATGTATGCGGATGACTCAACACTATACACGTCAGCTACTACAGTGACTGAAATGACTGCAGCACTTAACAAAGAGCTGCAGTTGGTTTCGGAATAGGTAGCAATGAATAAGTTAGTCCTACATATTTCCAAAAATAAAAGCATTTTATTTGGGACAAATCATTCACTAAACCCTACACCTCAACTACATATCATACTGAATCATTTGGAAATGAAGCAAGTTGAGGTGACTAAACTGCTTTGGAGTAACGCTGGACTGTGAACTGTCATGGTCAACACATATTGAAACAACATTAGCTAAGATGGGGAGAAGTCTGTGCATAATAAAGTGCTGCTCTGCCTTCTTAACAACAGTATCAACAAGGCAGGTCCTACAGGCCCTGGTTTCTACCTTCTTAACAACACTATCAACAAGGCAGGTCCTACGGGCCCTGGTTTCTACCTTCTTAACAACACTATCAACAAGGCAGGTCCTACGGGCCCTGGTTTCTACCTTCTTAACAACACTATCAACAAGGCAGGTCCTACGGGCCCTGGTTTCTACCTTCTTAACAACACTATAAACAAGGCAGGTCCTACGGGCCCTGGTTTCTACCTTCTTAACAACACTATCAACAAGGCAGGTCCTACGGGCCCTGGTTTCTACCTTCTTAACAACACTATAAACAAGGCAGGTCCTACGGGCCCTGGTTTCTACCTTCTTAACAACACTATCAACAAGGCAGGTCCTACGGGCCCTGGTTTTGTCGCACCTGGACTACTGTTCAGTAGTGTGGTCAGGTGCCACAAAGAGGGACTTGGAAAAATTGCAGTTGGCTCAGAACAGAGCAGCAGGGCTTAAAAGTAAAAGTACACTGAGAGCTAACATTAATGACATGCATGTCAATCTCATGACTCAAAGTGGAAGAGAGATTGACTTCATCATTACTTGTTTTTGTAAGAGGTGTTGACATGCTGAAGGTACAAATACTAGCACACAGCTCGGACACCCATGCATACCCCACAAGACATGCCACCAGAGGTCTCTTCACAGTCACACTTCTCAGATTTAAAAAGCAGGTAAAAATACACTTTATGGAACAGCGGGGACTATGAAGTAACAAGAACATAGGCACAGACACATGATAACATACGCACAATACACATGCATACACACACATGATAACATACGCACTATACACACACACGTACACATGGATTTCTGCATTGTAGATATGTGGTAGTGGTGTATGGGCCTGAGGGCACACACTTAGTGTGTTGTGACTTCTGTAATGATTGTATTGTAATGTTTTTAAAATTGTATAACTGCCTTAATTTTGCCAGACCCCAGGAAGAGTAGCTGCTGCCTTGGCAATGGAACAAAAATGGAACAAAAATAAGTTGATGCTGGATAGTGAACAATGTCGGAAAAGTCTTTGTGCAAAACAAACTTCCAGAAGTAATCAAGGCACTGCCATGTAGTGGAGCATTTTAAAAACCTGTATTTTTTTACGGCTTAAGAATGAAAAAAAATCTCGGCCTCAGATTCCAGTCATGCAGGCATCAGTCCATTACATGTTTTCTAAGTCTTGACCAGAGAAAATAGTCTTTGCCAGAGAAAATAGTCTTTGCCAGAGAAAATAGTCTTTACCAGAGAAAATAGTCTTTGCCAGAAAAAATAGTCTTTACCAGAGAAAATAGTCTTTACCAGAGAAAATAGTCTTTACCAAATAAAATAGTCTTTACTAGAGAAAATAGTCTTTGCCAGAGAAAATAGTCTTTACCAGAGAAAATAGTCTTTACCAGAGAAAATAGTCTTTGCCAGAGAAAATAGTCTTTACCAGAGAAAATAGTCTTTACCAGAGAAAATAGTCTTTGCCAGAGAAAATAGTCTTTACCAGAGAAAATAGTCTTTACCAGAGAAAATAGTCTTTGCCAGAGAAAATAGTCTTTACCAGAGAAAATAGTCTTTACCAGAGAAAATAGTCTTTGCCAGAGAAAATAGTCTTTACCAGAGAAAATAGTCTTTGCCAGAGAAAATAGTCTTTACCAGAGAAAATAGTCTTTACCAGAGAAAATAGTCTTTACCAGAGAAAATAGTCTTTGCCAGAGAAAATAGTCTTTACCAGAGAAAATAGTCTTTACCAGAGAAAATAGTCTTTGCCAGAGAAAATAGTCTTTACCAGAGAAAATAGTCTTTACCAGAGAAAATAGTCTTTGCCAGAGAAAATAGTCTTTACCAGAGAAAATAGTCTTTACCAGAGAAAATAGTCTTTGCCAGAGAAAATAGTCTTTACCAGAGAAAATAGTCTTTGCCAGAGAAAATAGTCTTTACCAGAGAAAATAGTCTTTACCAGAGAAAATAGTCTTTACCAGAGAAAATAGTCTTTGCCAGAGAAAATAGTCTTTACCAGAGAAAATAGTCTTTGCCAGAGAAAATAGTCTTTACCAGAGAAAATAGTCTTTACCAGAGAAAATAGTCTTTGCCAGAGAAAATAGTCTTTACCAGAGAAAATAGTCTTTACCAGAGAAAATAGTCTTTGCCAGAGAAAATAGTCTTTACCAGAGAAAATAGTCTTTGCCAGAGAAAATAGTCTTTACCAGAGAAAATAGTCTTTACCAGAGAAAATAGTCTTTACCAGAGAAAATAGTCTTTGCCAGAGAAAATAGTCTTTACCAGAGAAAATAGTCTTTACCAGAGAAAATAGTCTTTACCAGAGAAAATAGTCTTTGCCAGAGAAAATAGGCTTTGCCAGAGAAAATAGTCTTTACCAGAGAAAATAGTCTTTACCAGAGAAAATAGTCTTTGCCAGAGAAAATAGTCTTTACCAGAGAAAATAGTCTTTGCCAGAGAAAATAGTCTTTACCAGAGAAAATAGTCTTTACCAGAGAAAATAGTCTTTGCCAGAGAAAATAGTCTTTACCAGAGAAAATAGTCTTTACCAGAGAAAATAGTCTTTGCCAGAGAAAATAGTCTTTACCAGAGAAAATAGTCTTTGCCAGAGAAAATAGTCTTTACCAGAGAAAATAGTCTTTACCAGAGAAAATAGTCTTTACCAGAGAAAATAGTCTTTGCCAGAGAAAATAGTCTTTACCAGAGAAAATAGTCTTTACCAGAGAAAATAGTCTTTACCAGAGAAAATAGTCTTTGCCAGAGAAAATAGTCTTTACCAGAGAAAATAGTCTTTACCAGAGAAAATAGTCTTTACCAGAGAAAATAGTCTTTGCCAGAGAAAATAGTCTTTACCAGAGAAAATAGTCTTTGCCAGAGAAAATAGTCTTTACCAGAGAAAATAGTCTTTACCAGAGAAAATAGTCTTTACCAGAGAAAATAGTCTTTGCCAGAGAAAATAGTCTTTGCCAGAGAAAATAGTCTTTACCAGAGAAAATAGTCTTTACCAGAGAAAATAGTCTTTACCAGAGAAAATAGTCTTTGCCAGAGAAAATAGTCTTTACCAGAGAAAATAGTCTTTGCCAGAGAAAATAGTCTTTACCAGAGAAAATAGTCTTTACCAGAGAAAATAGTCTTTGCCAGAGAAAATAGTCTTTACCAGAGAAAATAGTCTTTATGTCACGTTCTGACCTCTATTTCCTTTGTTTTTGTATTTATTTAGTATGGTCAGGGCGTGAGTTGGGTGGGCAGTCTATGTTTGTTTTTTTTATGTTTTGGTCTAGTTCTATGTTCGGCCTGATATGGTTCTCAATCAGAGGCAGGTGTTCGTCATTGTCTCTGATTGGGAACCATATTTAGGTAGCCTGGGTTTCACTGTGTGTTTGTGGGTGATTGTTCCTGTTTTTGTGTTTGCACCAGACAGGGCTGTTTTGAGTTCTCACGTTTCTTGTTTTTTTTCCGTTAGTTTGTTCATGTATAGTGTCGTCAATAAATACAATGAACAACCACCACGCTGCGCTTTGGTCCGCCTCTACTTCACAAGAAGAGAATCGTTACAGAATCACCCACCACAACAGGACCAAGCGGTGTGGTAATGGGCAAAGGAGAAAGCAGCAGCAGGAGCAGCGCGAGGAGGTATGGACATGGGAGGACGAATTAGACGGTAAAGGACCTTGGGCTCAGCCAGGAGAATATCGCCGCCCCAAGGAAGAACGGGAGGCGGCGAAAGCGGAGAGGCGCTGGTACGAGGAGGCAGCGCGGCGTCGTGGATGGAAGCCCGGGAGTCAGCCCCAAAAATTTCTTGGGGGGGGGCTAACAGGGAGTATGGCTACGCCAGGTAGGAGACCTGAGCCAACTTCCTGTGGTTACCGGGGGGCTAGAGAGACCGGGCAGGCACCGTGTTATGCTGTGGAGCGCACGGTGTCCCCAGTGCGGGTGCACAGCCCGGTGCGGTACATTCCAGCTCCGCGTATCGGCCGGGCTAGAGTGGGCATCGAGCCAAGTGCCATGAAGCCGGCTCTACGCATCTGGTCTCCAGTGCGTCTCCTTGGGCCGGCTTACATGGCACCAGCCTTGCGCACGGTGTCCCCGGTTCGCCTGCATAGCCCAGTGCGGGCTATTCCACCTCGCCGCACTGGCAGGGCGACCGGGACCATTCAACCGGGTAAGGTTGGGCAGGCTCGGTGCTCAAGAGCTCCAGTGCGCCTGCACGGCCCGGTCTATCCGTCACCACCTCCACACCCCAGCCCTCCGGTGGCAGCTCCCCGTACCAGGCTGTCTCTCCGGCCCATCCGTCCAGAGCCTTCCTCCTCTCCAGCTCTGCCGGAGCCTCCCGCCTGTCCGGCGCCTCTGCCGGAGCCTCCCGCCTGTCCGGCGCCTCTGCCGGAGCCTCCCGCCTGTCCGGCGCCTCTGCCGGAGCCTCCCGCCTGTCCGGCGCCTCTGCCGGAGCCTCCCGCCTGTCCTGCGCCGCTGCCGGAGCCTCCCGCCTGTCCGGCGCCTCTGCCGGAGCCTCCCGCCTGTCCGGCGCCTCTGCCGGAGCCTCCCGCCTGTCCGGCGCCTCTGCCGGAGCCTCCCGCCTGTCCGGCGCCGCTGCCGGAGCCTCCCGCCTGTCCGGCGCCTCTGCCGGAGCCTCCCGCCTGTCCGGCGCCTCTGCCGGAGCCTCCCGCCTGTCCGGCGCCTCTGCCGGAGCCTCCCGCCTGTCCGGCGCCTCTGCCGGAGCCTCCCGCCTGTCCGGCGCCTCTGCCGGAGCTTCCCGTCTGCCCGGCGCCTCTGCCAGAGCTTCGCGTCTGCCCGGCGCCATCGGAGCTTCCCGTCTGCCCAGCGCCGCCAGCGCCGCCCGTCTGCCCAGCGCCGCCAGCGCCGCCCGTCTGCCCAGCGCCGCCAGTGCCGCCCGTCTGCCCAGCGCCGCCAGTGCCGCCCGTCTGCCCAGCGCCGCCAGTGCCGCCCGTCTGCCCAGCGCCGCCAGTGCCGCCCGTCTGCCAGGAGCCGCCAATGCCGCCCGTCAGCCAGGGGCCGCCAGTGCCGCCAGTCAGCCAGGGGCCGCCAGTGCCGCCAGTCAGCCAGGGGCCGCCAGTGCCGCCAGTCAACCAGGGGCCACCAGTGCCGCCAGTCAGCCCAGCGCCAGCGCCGCCAGTCAACCAGGGGCCGCCAGTGCCGCCAGTCAGCCAGGGGCCGCCAGTCAGCCAGGGGCCGCCAGTGCCGCCAGTCAGCCAGGGGCCGCTAGAGCCCCTCCGCCCGGAGCAGCTGTCCCTCTGTCCCGAGCAGCTGTCCCTCTGTCCCGAGCAGCTGTCCCTCTGTCCCGAGCAGCTGTCCCTCTGTCCCGAGCAGCTGTCCCTCTGTCCCGAGCAGCTGTCCCTCTGTCCCGAGCAGCTGTCCCTCTGTCCCGAGAAGCTGCCCCTCTGTCCCAAGCAGCCCCTCTGTCCAGTGGGGTCATTGAGAGGGGTGGGCATGGTGAGTAAGCCACGGAGGCGGACAATAAGGCGGACTGAGACAATGGCGAAGTGGGGTCCGCGTCCCGCGCCAGAGCCGCCACCGCGGACAGACGCCCACCCAGACCCTCCCCTATAGGTCAAGGTTTTGCGGCCGGAGTCCGCACCTTTGGGGGGGGGTACTGTCACGTTCTGACCTCTATTTCCTTTGTTTTTGTATTTATTTAGTATGGTCAGGGCGTGAGTTGGGTGGGCAGTCTATGTTTGTTTTTTTATGTTTTGGTCTAGTTCTATGTTCGGCCTGATATGGTTCTCAATCAGAGGCAGGTGTTCGTCATTGTCTCTGATTGGGAACCATATTTAGGTAGCCTGGGTTTCACTGTGTGTTTGTGGGTGATTGTTCCTGTTTTTGTGTTTGCACCAGACAGGGCTGTTTTGAGTTCTCACGTTTCTTGTTTTTTTTCCGTTAGTTTGTTCATGTATAGTGTCGTCAATAAATACAATGAACAACCACCACGCTGCGCTTTGGTCCGCCTCTACTTCACAAGAAGAGAATCGTTACACTTTACCAGATAAAATAGTCTTTGCCAGAGAAAATAGTCTTTACCAGAGAAAATAGTCTTTACCAGAGAAAATAGTCTTTGCCAGAGAAAATAGTCTTTACCAGAGAAAATAGTCTTTACCAGAGAAAATAGTCTTTACCAGAGAAAATAGTCTTTGCCAGAGAAAATAGTCTTTGCCAGAGAAAATAGTCTTTACCAGAGAAAATAGTCTTTGCCAGAGAAAATAGTCTTTACCAGAGAAAATAGTCTTTGCCAGAGAAAATAGTCTTTACCAGAGAAAATAGTATTTGCCAGAGAAAATAGTCTTTACCAGAGAAAATAGTCTTTACCAGAGAAAATAGTCTTTGCCAGAGAAAATAGTCTTTACCAGAGAAAATAGTCTTTACCAGAGAAAATAGTCTTTGCCAGAGAAAATAGTCTTTACCAGAGAAAATAGTCTTTACCAGATAAAATAGTCTTTGCCAGAGAAAATAGTCTTTACCAGAGAAAATAGTCTTTACCAGAGAAAATAGTCTTTGCCAGAGAAAATAGTCTTTACCAGAGAAAATAGTCTTTGCCAGAGAAAATAGTCTTTGCCAGAGAAAATAGTCTTTGCCAGAGAAAATAGTCTTTACCAGAGAAAATTGTAGTACTTTACCTGGTTCCTCCTGATAAGTTTTTTAAAGTGTTTTCATTGTCTGTATGTAGCCATAGATTCTCTATGATTATATGTAAATATCACTTGGAGAAATCATATCCATTATGTACTGTGTATGGCTAAGCTCCAAAGCAGGGAGATGGAAGAAATTTGAGAAAGCTGAGGGTATAAGTGCAATACCCTTTCTAGATAGATAAAATAGTTATAGGCCTACCTTTAGTGCTTTATTCTCTTTGAAGGGTGACAGGTAACGCTAGGCCTGTAGAGCACCAGTTGCCTATTTGAGAATTGCGCCAGAGTTATATGGAGGATAATGAGTAGTCAAATTAATGAGAATCATGTACAAGATAATGTAGCATATAGTGAGTCCCTTTTAAAATGGATTCATATTTGGTGATAAGTCTACACCTTGTTTTTCATATTTCACAACCTCTGAAAGCCAGATGTGGTGTTCAAAACACCCCTTCGGAAGCGCCCTTCTGTCTCTACAGGGTGTAGGCCTACAGCAGGGGTCTTCAACCTTTTCTTGCCCAGGGACCCCCTCCCAGGTAAACCGGCGAACCAGACCCTAGCAAAAAAAAAAAAAGTGCTTCACATCTTGTCTTTATCATCAGGTGAATGATAATGGCAAGGAGAAGTAATAAACATTTTAAAATGAATAGATTTGGTAGACAGTTAATTATTTTGACCTCCAAATTATAATTGGAAGAGAAAGTAGAAACTCTAACATCGCCTATTAGCTAGAAAGTCTCTGTGCCCGCTGTCTACTCTCTACTTCATATGGCACAAAAGCCAAAACGGATCCCCATTTTTTGTGTACCACATCATCCAATTGTGTACCACGTAATCCAATTATGTACTACGTCGGCCATTTCGTATGGCAATTTGCATGTTACAAATCCAATCGTACAATATGTTACGAATTTGCTGTGCTTAATTAAGATCCAGGACTGCATCTTTAACTCTCAAGTAAACAGTAAACAAAAATCTAATTCCTGATTGTGTGTAACTTTATTTGATTCTGTGACAGTACTGCACTGTCACCACCAGGGGGAGGAGAACTGCATTTGTGAGAAACTGGAAAGAGCAAAGCATGTTAGGGACTACTTCCCAATGAAGGTACACTACATGACCAAAAGTATGTGGAAACATCCTCGTCGAACATTTCATTCTAAAAACATTGGCATTAATATGGAGTTTGTACCCCCTTTGCTGCTATAATAGCCTCTACTCATCTGGGAAGGCTTTCCACTAGATGTTGGAACATTGCTGCAGGGACTTGCTTCTCTTCAGCCACAAGAGCATTAGTGAGGTCGGGCCCTGATGTTGGGCGATTAGGCTCGCAGTCGGCATTCCAATTCATCCCAAAGGTGTTTGATGTGGTTGAGGTCAGGGCTCTGTGCAGGCCAATCAAGTTCTTCCACGCCGATCTCGACAAATCATTTCTGTATGGACCTTGCTTTGTGCACTGGGGCATTGCCATGCTGAAACAGCAAAGGGCCTTCCCCAAACTGTTGCCACAAAGTTGGAAGCACAGAATCGTCTACAATGTCATTGTATGCTGTAGCATTAAGATTTCCCTTCACTAGAACTAAGGGGCCTAGCACGAACCATGAAAAACAGCCCCAGACCATTATTTCTCCTCCACTAAACTGTACAGTTGGCACTATGCATTCGGACAGGTAGCGTTCTCCTGGCAGACGCCAAACCCAGATGTGTCCGTCGGACTGCTAGATGGTGAAACGTGATACGTCACTGCAGAGAACGCGTTTCCATTGCTCCGAAGTCCAGTGGCATCGAGCTTTACACCACTCCAGCCGACGCTTGGCATTGTAGATGGTGAATTTAGGCTTGTGTGCGGCTGCATGGCCATGGAAACCCCTTTCATGAAGCTCCTGGCGAACAGTTCTTGTGCTTGTTGTTTCCAGAGGCAGTTTGGATCTCTGTAGTGTGTTGCAACTGAGGACAGATGATATTTACTCGTCAGTCTGTGACCTTGTATGGTCTACTTAAAAAAATAAAGGAGAGCTGCACACTCTAGGTGCTCAGATGCAAAAAAATAAAATAATGTTCCAACGTTTCGACAGACAAGCTGTCTTTATCAGGGTATGATGGAAATAGCTTGTCTGTCGAAACGTTGGACATAAAAATATATATTTTTTTTTTGCATCTGAGCTCCTAGAGTGTGCAGCTCTCCTTTACTTTTTAAAAGTGTCCACTCCGCTAGCCAGCACCTCACCTGCGTTTCTTTCACCTATAGATTACCTTGTGTGGTCGACCAACGGCTGAGCCGTTGTTGCTCCTAGAAGTTTCCACTTCACAAAAATAGCACTTACAGTTCACCTGGACAGCTCTAGCAGGGCAGAAATTTGACGAACTGAATTGTTGGAAAGGTGGCATCCTATGACAGAAAGTCACTGAGCTCTTCAGCAGGGCAATTCAACTGCCAATGTTTGTCTATGGAGATTGCATGGCTGCGTGCTCGATTTTATACACCTGTCAGCAACTGGTGTGGCCGAATCCTCGAATTTGAAGGGGTGTCCACATACTTTTGTATGTATAGTGTATGTATGGTGAATATGCCAAACTTTCTAAACTGACAGGATTATTTTTGGTCTTAATCATTTTAAACACCCCTCTATTCATTTTACAGCATTGAACACTGTTTCTACACATTAATGTCCCAGCTTCTATTCCTCAATCTGTATCTCTCTTTGCCTCTGCTCAGTAGGTGCTAAAAGTGAGAAAGGCAATGCGGTAGTGATTGTGATAGGGGGCGCTGCTGAGTCTCTTCTGAGTCTGCTTGGGGTCAACACTGCGGTTATGAAGCAGAGGAAAGGCTTTGTCCGGGTGACTCTGGAGTTTGGGTGAGTTATCTATTTTATGAATGGACCTGTAGTGAAAGGCCACAAATTCACAAGAAAGCACAGTGTTGTAGTTATAAAATAATACAACCATACATCCCATAGCTACATTATTGATCCCTAGGTCCACCAAACTGCCTGGCTTACTGCTTTAGGCTGGGTTTATGAATGACTTATTTGTACATTTATTAGATAGAGACCCATAATAACTCAGCGGGTCAGTTCTAATCTCTCTCGTTGTTCATCAGTGCTGATCTGATGCTCGTCTACTCGTATGGGGAGAACAATATCTTCCACAAGGTGATCTTCTCAGATGGCAATGTGTGCTGGAGGTTACAGCAACTCTTTAAGAAGATAATGGGCTTTGCCCAGTGTCTGTTCATGGGTGAACACTGGTTCTGGATTTCTTACCACTGCCCTGTCACCACTGTTTGTAATTTTGAAAATGTCTTATGATGCACAATCTCTTCCACAGAGTCGCCTTCGGTAACTGAGGTTTGTTTTTTTCTGTTACACAGTAGTGTGCAGAAGTAGTGGCTTCAGAAGTAATTTAGTAAGTTGATAGAAACCTTTGCAATTCACATATTCACAGAAAAACGCTTTGAGTAATCTGATTGTAGAACGCAGTGCTTGTGTAGATTTGAACAAATGCTCTCATTCTCTATGGTGTACAGTATGTACAGCAACATTGTGTTAAATATCTCACTCTGCTTCACCCATTTTTTCATTGTGTATTCCTCTTCAGTGGGTGGTCCTATCCCAGTGCCAAAATGGCCTTCCCCCACTCAGGAGGAAGTGGACCTCTATCATGACCTCTACATGGAGGCCCTAGCAAAGCTCTTGGATGGACACAAGGCCAGCTGTGGACTCTCAGACAGCCACGAGCTGCAGAGCATGAAGGCCAATCATTAAAACTGCTCCCACAAGGACTATGTGAATTACCTACTTTGTCATGATGCCCTTCTGTCCCTATCAGTCAGATACTGTAGCCTACCAATCTCCACAGTGAGACTACTTGAATGAAAGGAACGCATTCCAACTCAGGATCTGATCCAGTGATGTCCCAATCATCGATTCCTGAATATACAAAGCTGCCAGGCAATTTGTTTTTGACTGAATTTACTGTAAGAATGACTACAAGGGAACAGTGCATGTGCTTAATATGTAGCAATAACTTAGCCATGAATCTGAATAACTCTAAGATGCACTCTCCATTATCTAACAAACAGAGATTGATTGTGTGACTAAGGATTTATAAAATAAAATAAATATTGTGCATACATGTTGAGTACAATCAATCAGACTTCGTAGCCACCTGCAGCATCTGAGCAGTTTATCTGTGATCATAACATTCTTTCACTTATAATAACTCTACCTTTTTATGGAATAACTTCCGCAGTAGAGCTGCCGAGTACTGACTATCTGTAATAGAGTAATATATTGAAAGTATGACTTACTGCTAATATCCATTTCAATAAATATGGTTTGTGGTCAGGGTCCACTTAGACCACAGGATATTGCCACAAGTTCAGAAATTTGTTTTTTGGCTACTGCTCAAAAGTAGCCCGTCTAAAGTGTTTGTAAATATATCGTCTTTCTATTAAAAAATATTCATGGCCCAAGTGCTGGTTTAAGGTTTTAATAATTATTGTCCTTTTTTTGCTTTTAGACAAATATCACTCATACAAGGTATTTTTTGTTGTTGTTGATAAATAAAAAAATTGCACTGAGGCGTCAAAAGTGCCCTGTTAATAAAATCCAGATTTGAATCTATACTGAACAGAAATATAAACGCAACATGTAAAGAGTTGGTCTGATGTTTCATGAGCTGAAATAAAATATCCCCGAAACTTGCCATACGCACATGAATAATATTTTGCTCTAATTTTGTGCACAAATTTGTTTACATGCCTGTTAGTGAGCATTTCTCCTTTCCAAGATAATCCACCCACCTGACAGGTGTGGCATATCAAGAAGCTGATTAAACAGCATGATCACTACATAGGTGCACTTTGTGCTGGGGACAATAAAAGGCTACTCTATAAAACGCAACACAATGCCACAAATTTTGAGGGAGCATGCAATTGGCATGCTGACTGCTGGAATGTCCACCAGAGCTGTTGCCAGAGAACTGAATGTTAATTTCACTACTATAAGCCGCCTCCAATGTCATTTTAGAGAATTTGGCAGTACGTCCAACCGGCCACAAAACCGCAGACCGCATGTAACCACGCCAGTCCAGGACCTCCACATCCGGCTTCTTCAACTGCAGGATCATCTGAGACCAGCCACCCGGACAGCTGATGAAACAGGAGTATTTCTGTCTGTAATAATGTCCTTTTGTGAGGAAAAACTCATTCTGATTGGCAGGGCCTGGCTCCCAAGTGGGTGGGCCTACGTCCTCCCAGGCTCACCGATGGCTGTGCCCTGCACAGTTATGTAAAATCCATAGATTAGGGCCTAATTACCTGATTTCAATTGACTGATTTCCTTTTATGAACTTTAACTCAGTAAAATGGTTGAAATTGTTGCATGTTGCGTTTTGATTTTTGTTCAGTATATGATTGTCAAATTCAGGCCTAGGCTAAAGTGCAGACTCACTCTATGGAGTGAACACCATTCACTTTCTGAGTTATCGCTATCTCATGCAGGGGCTCCCATTAGATCACCACATGCCTGTTGCGATAGCAACAGCACTGTCCCCATTCAGCCACTGTCTGGTGCTATGGAAGGGAGTCATACAGCTCATTCAGACTGACTGGATGGGTGTCATATGGCTCATTCAGACATACTGGATGGGAGTCATACAGCTCATTCAGACTGACTGGACGGGAGTCATACAGCTCATTCAGACTGACTGGACGGGAGTCATACAGCTCATTCAGACTGACTGGACGAGAGTGATATAGTTCATTCAGACGGACTGGACGGAAGTCATACAGCTCAATCAGACGGACAGGATGGGAGTCATACAGCTCATTCAGACAGACAGGATGGGAGTCATACAGCTCATTCAGACTGACTGGACGGGAGTCATATTGCTCATTCAGACTGACTGGGAGTCAAACAACTCATTCAGACTCACTGGATGAGAGTCATATAGCTCATACAGGCTGACTGGACGGGAGTCAAACAGCTCAATCAGACGGACAGGATGGGAGTCATACAGATCATTCAGACTGACTGGACGGGAGTCATATTGCTCATTCAGACTGACTGGGAGTCAAACAACTCATTGAGACTCACTGGATGAGAGTCATATAGCTCATACAGACTGACTGGACGGGAGTCATACAGCTCATTCAGATACTCTGATGCTGCACAAAAAAGAAACCTGTCCTTCAGTTGATGACAGGATGACATATGATCAAGCAATAAAATGAGGCAGCCATTCACACGTACCAACTGAGAGCATCACACAGTCCACTTCAGACACCTGTGAGAGAAGGAGGGAGAGAGGGAGTCATGGAAAATGGTGCTAAATTAAGAGTGGAATAACTCTCACAAGTTCTACCCATCATAGCACTAACAACACTAAACCAAAAGAGAAGAGCCCTCTGCAGCGTCAGTGGTTTTACCTGGTTTCATGATGTGTGCCCAGGCAGCGGACACAGCAGTAGCGTGCCCCACAGGAAATGCAGGTGTAGGGAGACGGGAAGCCACACACGGCACAGAAGTGGCGCTGCGGCAGTTTGGAGGGCTCGGCACAAGCAGTCAGGTAGTTAGGTCCCTCATTCCCACTTAGTTCCTACAGGGAGCAGGTGGGAGAGGGAATGAAACTGAGAAGGATTGTAAAGAGACGGAGCAGATGATTGAAGTGAGGGGAGGAAAGCATAGCTGCAGAGGGGGCTGACTTATGGACCTCACCTCTTCCTCCAGTAGAGCCTGGAAGTTCTTCCGAAATCTCAATTTGAAATGATCTCCTCTTGTCTTCTTCCTCTTCTTGCCTGAAGATATGAGTGGAGTGAGTCATGAATTGACAGAGCAGTCATTGCAAAACGTCTTGGAATATTAGTAATATTATATCTCTGATCTGATTATGTTTCCTTTACCAGACTCATTGCTGTCATCAAACTGAGGGAGCCTCTTGGCCAGCTGGGGTAGGCTGGCATGAGGATCATCCTGGAAATTGTCCTTTTCAAGTGCCTCTAGCTGTCTGGTTAAGCGTCGCTGGCGCGTAGCGCAGTCCAAAACGCGCCGCTGGCCTGGGTCCTGGGATCGCACTGTAAAAAAAAAAAGGATGTGATAGGAAACAAAATATGAATTTGCAAAAATAACGTATTTAGTATGAATTGTTGTAATCAATTAAGAGGACACGGTACAATAAATATATAAAATATATAAAGTATTGTAAATTACATTGGTGGGTTTTGAATTTGCACCGGTCCGTTACTAACGTTACTGGTCTTGAGATGCGCGCGGAGGATGAGCAACATGCCGTTTATTTTCATTGTGATATCTAGTTGGAGAGTGTGCTAATGGGATCTCACTAGTGTAG
The DNA here is from genome assembly GCF_057628025.1 of Oncorhynchus mykiss. Lineage (NCBI taxonomy): Eukaryota > Metazoa > Chordata > Actinopteri > Salmoniformes > Salmonidae > Oncorhynchus > Oncorhynchus mykiss. Next base: position 30,378,500 of record NC_143033.1, on the reverse strand, counting down.
CGTAAGGACATGCTGCGAGTAATTTTTTCATTTTAATTGATCACCAACAGCAGAGTAGATCAATCAGTTTAAGAATAAAAACACCACCAAACATTACCTGCTATTTTCTTCTCCACCATCGCTGCATAATAATTTCACCGGTGGGCGTGAGGGACATTTTATTGTTATTGGACCATAGTAACGCGTTTTCGATTGTAATAAAACCTCATGTTACTGAAAACAACTGTAGTAAGCATATTATTTATGTAAAATTACTGATATCTCCATGTAAACATGATCTATTTTCCTAACAGCCGTCTAAATATTATGAATACTCAATATTTAGCCTAGTCTAAATTGGCCTACATTACATATACTACTGCATGTGGTAGGGTGTTAGGGAACAAAATTAAACTTTGGTTCTGGTGTTATACTTTAAATTTCAAGTTATAAAGAAGCTTTGCAGTAACACAAAACACTATTTCATGAGGATTGGAGTTACTATTGCAGAGATAACTTATTTTTAAATTAATGGAAAAAGTTGTGGAGAGGTCCGTGTTAATCACAAGTTGGCTCCCGTGTGGCACAGCAGTTTAAGGCACTGCATCTCAGTGCTAGAGGCGTCACAACAGACCCTGGTTCGATTCCAGGCTGTATCACAACTGGCCGTGTTTGGGAGTCCCATATGGTGGCACCAATTGGCCCAGTGTCATCCGGGTTTAGGGTTTGGCCGGGCTAGGCCGTCATTGTAAATAAGAATTTGTTCTTAAACTGACTAGTCAACAAAAGCACCAAATCACCTGTTTGGATTTTTTTACCCAACATGTTTTGTCCAATAAATCAGGATAGGATGGTCATATTGTTATGATGATTCAAATAAAATGTATTAAATTAAAATGCTATATAATAAAAATGAGGCATACAAATGACAGAATACATAGTTACAGTTATTTAAGACCAGTAATTGAAGGTAGGGTGGTCATACTATTAACAAATCTTCATGTTTTATTCAAAACTGAGAGTTTGTAACAATTTATGAAATTAGAAAACAACATGTTATACTATTTTATGCAAACGACATACTTAATATGGTAAAGAATACAGCATTTGTTAACATATATTGATGAGTAAGGTGGAACCCATGTGTGTGCACACATACACACACACACCAGGGGTGCTAAGAGAGTACATATAATTGGGATTAAATAATAATGAACAAAAAGCAGAAGTGTGTGTGTAAGGAGCCTAGCAGCAAATATAATAAATGCCCATCCCCCACACCACCTGCAGACAAACAAGATTGAGAAGAGCCAGGGCCTAGCACCAGCAGCACGAGGGTAACATCACAACAAGCACCTGCACCTCCATTACCCTAGCCACTAGCACCTGACGATCTGTTGAATCTAACCAAAACTGAACCAGTGGAAGCAGAGTTCATTGTGGATCACCACATTCTTGAAAAGTGAAATCGCAACCACAGACAGCAACAACACATGCATCCCACTCAGTGTTCTTCAACGATAAGGAGGGCCTTTGTCAACAATGCCGACTGTGCTGTTGGCACTGAAACATGAATAACATTTTTGGGGCATCTACAGCAATGTGCGATAATTCGTTCTCCACCCTGAAGAACGTATTCAGTGAACACGAACTCTGAACACAGAGCATGTTACATTAACAAAAAGCCCAGTTTATCAAGCTGGCATTTGTGAGGGACCTGACAAGTACATTTTACCAGGAAGGGGAATGGAATCCGAAACTTCTCATGAGGTTCAACATAGCATCGAGGAGGCTGCAACTCTTCAAAATGCTAAGCTACAACCTTTATGGCCATGCCAGAATTATGTATTTATTGGTTTTCCCTCATGTAACTGGTTGTTTGGCAAAAAAAAAAGAATGTACGGCTTAATTTCCTTTAGACTTGTATATATCGTACTGGGGTGCATATCATTCTTGTGTTATTATATAAAACGACGGTTGTTGGTGTGTACGGCTACGAGTAGTGATTTTAGCATGTAAATCTTGGTGGGGCAAACAAAAAATTGGGGATGCATGCCAGCAAAGCCACTACACAACACAACATTAAACAATATGTTAATTGCACTGTAACAGTGACAAACGGTGCCCACAAACTGTTAGGGCCTAATAAAGCTGTCCCAACAGCAGTCCCAACATCTTACCAATGCTACACCTGGCTATCAGCGGAGCCTTGTCTGGCAGCGAAACAATTCCTTCAGCCTCATTTACTGCATTTTAAGGAAACTTAACTGATATGGCTGACTTGCTTAAACAAACATGGTTTCTACTGAAAATTAAGATGTACACAACTATGGCATAAGGGTACGAAAAGTGGAAGAGGCAATCCATCATTTCGAATTAAGACATTAATGAGCGAGCTAGGACAGACGTAGTCAATATTACTATTTGTTCAACACTTTCGAAATGTTCAGCAACAGAAATCAGAACATGGGCTGTTCTTACAGTGTTCTCCCTGTACACCAAGTCAGAACCATATGATAAATAAAGGGGCCATATAAGCAGACAATGAAAGCTCTTACAATATTCAATGATTACATTTCTTCTTTAAAACAGGTTATAGGCTACATGTGCACCAACAAGTCAGAACAGTGGGCAAAATTAAGAGTGGAAAATAAACCAAATTATTTGGCGTGAGGCACATGGGCTACTAACAGCTTAGAACACAACACACACTTAGTATTACTTTCTTAGGCACAGTATACATATCTCCCTGGCATATTACATCATTTATGCAGCAGCATACAAGACATTTTGGACTCACCTTGTTGTGCTGTGCTCACTTGAACAGGAAGGTGGCGCGGCGATCTTTCGTGGGCAAATTTTTCATCAAAGTCTGGGATTATCTGTATTTATGGTGCTTTCAGGACAACTGGGAACTCTGAAAAAAAACAACGTTGAATCATGATAACCTCAGTGATCTTCAGGTCGTAGCTCTAGTAAGAGGCCTGAGGTCCCGACTTACAATGCCGAGTTGGATGACCATTCAAAACATATTTTCCAAGTCGAGCTCATTTTTTCTCAGAGTTCCCAGTTGTCTTGAACTCACTGAAGTCAGATTTCCCAGTTCGGAGTTAACAGTTGTTTTGAGCGAGGCAGATATCATGCTGGATTGACAGCATGGCCAATGTTTAATGTTTTTAAGCTTGGAAAAGAGACCCTTAAACACAGATTTGGGACCACACACTCACTCCACTGAATAGCAGCCTAGTGATTGCTTTGCAATGCTTGCAGATAGCCAATGATTTCCTCCAATCCACTCATTGTTGAGCTTGCAATTTCCAACTTGTTGTGTAATGTTTATTTCCAATGGCCGATGAGCACCGATTCGTTTTATCTATATTTTCTCTTAATTATTTATCTTCATATGACAAGGATTAAAAAAGATTTGCCAGTAGATTGTCGACTTAATTCATGATGATGACGGCTAGCTAAAATTTTGAAAGTATGATGTTAACATGATCAGTCCAATCAAAGCTACCGTAGATACAGTGGGGCAAAAAAGTATTTAGTCAGCCACTAATTGTGTAAGTTCTCCCACTTAAAAGGATGAGAGAGGCCTGTAATTTTCATCATAGGTACACTTCAACTATGACAGACAAAATGAGAAAAAAAATCCAGAAAATCACATTAGTAGGATTTTTAATAAATGTATTTGCAAATTATGGTGGAAAATAAGTATTTAGAAAGCACTGAGCTAGGCTGAAACACCTGCAGTTTGGAGCTGCCTTCCTCAAAAAAGCAAAAAGAGACCATGTTTGTACGCGGCTTTATTAACACAATGATTTTATATATTTTTTTACATTGTTTGCAAACTGTTATGTGACACTTGTAAATGAACTAATGAGGGAATAACACACACACCTGGCCATGGAAAAGCTGAGCAGCCAATTGTCCAATTAGTTTTGAGGGGGTGGGGGGTCACATATAAATGTGCTGTAATTCCTACACCGTTCACCTGATTTGGATGTAAATCTGTAATTTTAAGTCTGCACATTCAGCTCACAGCAACTCCAATATGCTGTGGTAGACAGCTAAAATAATAATAACTTGGACAGTGTCCAAATATTGATGGACCTGACTGTATGGAATTATGTAGATAGCAAAAAAGTGTTAAACAAATCAAAATATATGTTATATTTGAGATTCTTCAAAGTATCCACCCTTTGCCTTGATAACAGCTTTGCACATGCTTGGCATTCTCTCAACCAGCTTCATGAGTCACCTGGAATGCATTTCAGTTAACAGGTGTGTCTTGTTAAAAGTTCATTAGTGGAATTCCTTTCCTTCTTAATGCGTTTGAGTCAATCAGTTGTGTTGTGACAAGATAGGTGTGATATACAGAAGATAGCCCTATTTGTTAAAAGACCAAGCCCATATTATGGCAAGAAAAGCACAAATATGCAAAGAGAAATGACAGGCCATCGTTACTTTATGACATTAAGGTCAGTCAATCCAGAAAATGTGTAGTCGCAAAAACCATCAAGCACTATGATGAAACTGTCTCTCAGGAGGACCGCCACAGGAAAGGAAGACCCAGAGTTACCTTTGTTGCAGAGGATAAGTTCATTGGAGTTAACTGCCCCTAAGATTGCAGCCCATAAATGCTTCCATAAATGCTTCACAGAGTTCAAGTAACAGACACATCTCATAATCACGTGTGAAGAGGAGAATGCATGAATCAAGCCTTCATGGTCGAATTTCCGCAAAGAAACCACTACTAAAGGACACCAATAATAAGAAGAGACTTACTTGGGGTCATGCATAGCAATGTTTCAGTAAGACATTGCCAAGTCTCTAATCGTAAAAAAGCAGAATTGAAACGAATAGCTTTAAATTCAACGAAAATGAAGGCTGGAAACACCCCACTCTGCAAAAACTGGTTGAATCAATGTTTTTTCCATATAATTTCAACCCAGAAAAACTATCAACGTGGAAAAACTGATTGGATTTGCAAGAAATCCTCATAAGGGCATTGTCTTTTTTGCACCCAACTTTTACCCTGTGGTGTACTTACAGTAAGTAGTGTTTTGTGGTATCTGTACTTTACTATTTATATTTTTGACTACTTTTACTTGTATTCCACTACATTCCAAAATTAAAAAAAACAAATGTACTTTTTACTCCATGCATTTTCCCTGACACACAAAAGTGCTTTTTGAATGCTTAACGGGACAGGAAAATGGTCCAATTCACACTTATCAAGAGAACATCCCTGGTCATCCCTACTACCTCTGATATGACGGACTCACTAAACACAAATGCTTCATTTGTAAATTATGTCTGAGTGTTGGAGTGTGCCCTTGACTATCCGTAAAAAAAATTTAAAAACATGAAAATTGTGCTGTTTGGATTGCCTAATATAAGTAATTTGAAATGATGAATACTTTTACATTTACTTTTTTTAAACATTTAAAACCAAATACTTTTAGGCTTGTACTCAAGTAGTATTTTACTGATTGACTTTCACTTTAGTAATAATTTGGTTGATTTCACGTTGGTTGACAACTCAACCAAATGTAAATCAAAACTAGACGTTGAACCCAGTGGTATGTGCCCTGTGGGACTATAATGACCCCATGCTGACTCTAACATACTGTGCAAGTGACCTGTGTCAGCGATTATTTTCTGAGGAAATATGATAAGGGAATTGAAACTTCAACCGTCACCCTACCCCACCCCACCCCACCCCACCCACCCTCAATTCACAGGATACATAAGGACTAATCAAACATTGAACCAGTCTCTATCAGTTGCAGCAATCAATGACATGCACAAAATAATTGCTCCAAGAGCTATTCGCTATGGATGAAAATGAAGATAAAGCATGGTGGAGACCAGGTATGGAAATTTACTGTATACTATGTATTGAATAGGAACCTTGTGACTCCAGGATTGCCAAGAAAAGGGACAGGAGATATAACAACAACATCACCATGTATGGGCCAGGGCAAAATGAAAGTTCAAGTATCGTATGTGTTTCCAGAATCCTCTCATGGGTACGTTCATCTGCTGTCTGCTGGCCGGTCCCAGTGGTACCTGTGTGCAGCACTGTGTGTTACCCTCACTCTCTCCTTGTCTCTGCTCATCCTGATGCCAAGTCGGTGTGAGTACTGTACATGATTCCTCAAAAAATAAAGGATATATTATTTTTTACATTTATTTTACCTTTATTCATACAGGTTTTTCTCATTGAGATAACATCTCTTTTCCAAGAGAGACCTGGTCCAATAGCAGCAGGGGGAACAACATTTCAGACAAAACAACTTACATACACTAACACAACATTAAACAAAACTATAAACACACATACAGTACAACAAAAACATTTTATGTTAAAAAAAAAACACGAAAGTCTTGACTAAAAACAATTACACTCTTATATGAAATATACATCGATCAAGTGTTTAAACTCCACCAACGAAACTAGATCATAATATTTAAAATGTTCAGGAGAGAATTCCAGGACCACGGAGCTAAGTAACTAAAACTATTTCTACCATGACCTGTTCTAATTGTTGGTACTGTTAGAAGCAAATGAGAATGGGACCGTAATTGATGTGTATTTACCGACCTGACTAAAAAAGAACAGAGATAAAATGGCATTTTACCCAATATGGCCTTATTGGCAGTGTATACCAGTGTTTAAGCCTACCCAAATTCAATGACGTCCAGCCAACAGCGCATATCCCAAATCCGGACATGAGCTCTTACAAATGTTCCTTTTATTACCCATATAAAGTCTATCTATATCAACATTTCCTGTTTTATTAACCTGTTTACCACCATGGGAATTTTCTGTAGTTGGCAGTGTGGACAGAAAGTTATCTGATTTGGAGAGATCCGTGTCAAATCTGACTGAATCTGTGTCCCTTCAATTATCAAAACTACATGAGAAAGGTTGGTCCATATTCAAATCCTTATTGATTATTGGTTATCTTGGACATTGTTGTATGTTTTTTTTCAGCCTACAGTTTTTAGGAAACAGAATAGATTAGATTAAAATATATAGAACACAATCATCACTACGAATCTGATAGCATAACTTCTTATGCAGTTAAAAACAATAGCTACAGGAGCATGAGTGAAATGAGAAAAAAATATATAACACAAATGTATAACATGAAACAACACAACAGTTCAAGTCCATGGTCTACGATCCAATGGTTCAGGACAGAAGGTAGCCGACTAAACACAACGATTTATGATGGAATTGAGCGGACCTACTGTGGGTAGACGAGCGCCGACGTCACATAAAATTTAGCTTTTATCCGAAACTATTGATGACAGGACCCAAATAATAGCACGCTATTACATATATTTGTAATTGCGGGCTATTTTTTAGGTGTTGAAATCAGTAGTTTTTATAAAAACGTAATTGTATTTAACGTCGGACCTTAAGTCCGCCCACACTAGTCGCCGCGCAATTTACGCTACATCATAAATGGTGGAGTTGAGTTTAATCGGCTAGACAGAATATGACAATGTTTGTGTTATCATCACGTCCATTTTCTGCAGTTGGTAATCTGGAGACGAAGTTATCTGATTTGAAGAGATCAGTATTAAATATGACAGAACGTGTGTCCTTTCACTCATCAAAACTACCGAAGAAAGGTTGGTCCATTTTCAATGTCTTATTAATGGTTATCATGGACATTAATATATCAGATTTGTCAGCTGCAGTGCTTGGGATACTTTCTGATTAAAATATGGTCATCATGACTATGATTTGATTTCTGACACGCTCTTAACTCCGGTCCCTAGATTAGTCCTATTCAATCTCAGTATTATATAATAGTCAACTTAATGTGTCACACTCTTCAAATTAACTGTATATAGTGTTAGTGTATCCATCCGTATCTCTCCTACGTGTTAAAGTGGGCTGTCCTGATGGCTGGAATCTTCACAACTCCAGCTGCTACTTCTTCTCGGCTTACCAGGCTTCATGGTACACAGCCCGAGACTCCTGTAGGTCTATGGATGCCACACTGCTCATCCTAACTGACGAAGAAGAGTGGGTGCGTCACAGTTACACACACCTACATCCGTTCTTAGAACTTATTTGTTCGTTGCATTTAGTTCATTTTCAAAGTGGTTCAGTATGGACGCTGAAGATACGGAACTGGCGTAATTCGGGACTCTTGAGGGCTTTACACTGCCCTCTACTGATCATCAAATGCATTTAGACATTGCTTTAGAAGACCCTGTCCTGACACTCATTCCCGCTGTAACAGGTCTTTGTAAACATAATGAGTGTTGGTCGCCCCTTTTGGCTTGGCCTGTCAGACGAGAGGACTGGAGAGTGGGAGTGGGTCAACGAGAGTCCTTACATCATGAACCGGAGGCAAGTAAAATCAAGTCATTATGAGTTGGACAATTTCTGTTCTCATTGTTGTCGGGTGCTTGAATAGTACAATTACTGTATTTTCACTGTGTGTTTGCAGTAAATGGATGCCAGGCCAACCTGATAACTGGGCGGGGCATTCTATAGGGGGCACAGAGGACTGTGCCCATATCACATCTGGGAAACTCAATGACAACCACTGCACTGTTGCCTATACATTCATCTGCAAAGCCGGACCAGCACCCAACTAATAAAGCTAAACATTTCTAGGCTTTATGATTAAAAATATAACTAACATGATTGGCTTGAATTAAGCAAGTCCTGTTTTCTATTTGATTGTCACGTTTGTTGATTTTTGTATGCCAAATATGTGGTTTGCTGTATTCCTGATCTAATACACCCATATAAAAAATATATATATTTGTAAAAAATTGTGCTAATGTCAAATTAGTTTTTATTGAGGACATTTCTTACAATTCAAGTGTGTTCCAATTGCACCGAGCCTTTGCTCTGCAGACATAAAAAAAAATGCTAATGAATCGTTACTTTACATAAGGCGATGAGACAGGGAAATTACACAATGATTAAAAACAAAATAAATAAAATTAATAGTCTAGAAGAAGTCGATGTCATCAGGTGCATCGAGGTCACGATATTCAATGATGTTGCGTGGATCTCCCCGGGACATTCTGAAGGAAACAGCCAGGATGCAGAGCAGAGGGGAACAGTATAGAAATGGACAGAGAAAAATTAACAGAGGTTTCTAAATGCAAGTAAGTCATTTGCAGAAAAGGAGAAGCTAGTGGTGCTATGTTTGTCCATAACTGACCAAGGTCTCACCTGTTGTTGCGGGGTTTACCAGGGTAGCCACCAGCCTGTCCACGAAAGTTGTCATAGTTACCCCGGCCGCCTCCGTACTGGTTTGGTGGGTAAGGAGGTCCACCTTGAAGAGAAAGGTAGTGTCATGTCAGAACACCTGAGAGCTGCAACCAAATTAATTCCATAGTTGTAAACTGCCTTTGAACAAAATGTCAGGACAAGTGCTAATGTAAAAACAGTGGTGTAAGGTACTTACAGTGCCTTGCGAAAGTATTCGGCCCCCTTGAACTTTGCAACCTTTTGCCACATTTCAGGCTTCAAACATAAAGATATAAAACTGTATTTTTTTGTGAAGAATCAACAACAAGTGGGACACAATCATGAAGTGGAACGACATTTATTGGATATTTCAAACTTTTTTAACAAATCAAAAACTGAAAAATTGGGCGTGCAAAATTATTCAGCCCCCTTAAGTTAATACTTTGTAGCGCCACCTTTTGCTGCGATTACAGCTGTAAGTCGCTTGGGGTATGTCTCTATCAGTGTTGCACATCGAGAGACTGACATTTTTTCCCATTCCTCCATGCAAAACTGCTCGAGCTCAGTGAGGTTGGATGGAGAACATTTGTGAACAGCAGTTTTCAGTTCTTTCCACAGATTCTCGATTGGATTCAGGTCTGGACTTTGACTTGGCCATTCTAACACCTGGATATGTTTATTTTTGAACCATTCCATTGTAGATTTTGCTTTATGTTTTGGATCATTGTCTTGTTGGAAGACAAATCTCCGTCCCAGTCTCAGGTCTTTTGCAGACTCCATCAGGTTTTCTTCCAGAATGGTCCTGTATTTGGCTCCATCCATCTTCCCATCAATTTTAACCATCTTCCCTGTCCTTGCTGAAGAAAAGCAGGCCCAAACCATGATGCTGCCACCACCATGTTTGACAGTGGGGATGGTGTGTTCAGGGTGTTGCTTTTACGCCAAACATAACGTTTTGCATTGTTGCCAAAAAGTTCAATTTTGGTTTCATCTGACCAGAGCACCTTCTTCCACATGTTTGGTGTGTCTCCCAGGTGGCTTGTGGCAAACTTTAACCAACACTTTATATGGATATCTTTAAGAAATGGCTTTCGTCTTGCCACTCTTCCATAAAGGCCAGATTTGTGCAATATACGACTGATTGTTGTCCTATGGACAGAGTCTCCCACCTCAGCTGTAGATCTCTGCAGTTCATCCAGAGTGATCATGGGCCTCTTGGCTGCATCTCTGATCAGTCTTCTCCTTGTATGAGCTGAAAGTTTAGAGGGACGGCCAGGTCTTGGTAGATTTGCAGTGGTCTGATACTCCTTCCATGTCAATATTATTGCTTGCACAGTGCTCCTTGGGATGTTTAAAGCTTGGGAAATCTTTTTGTATCCAAATCCGGCTTTAAACTTCTTCACAACAGTATCTCGGACCTGCCTGGTGTGTTCCGTGTTCTTCATGATGCTCTCTGCGCTTTTAACGGACCTCTGAGACTATCACAGTGCAGGTGCATTTATACGGAGACTTGATTACACACAGGTGGATTGTATTTATCATCATTAGTCATTTAGGTCAACACTGGATCATTCAGAGATCCTCACTGAACTTCTGGAGAGAGTTTGCTGCACTGAAAGTAAAGGGGCTGAATACTTTTGCACGCCCAATTTTTCAGTTTTTGATTTGTTAAAAACGTTTGAAATATCCAATAAATGTCGTTCCACTTCATGATTGTGTCTCACTTGTTGTTGATTCTTCACAAAAAAATACAGTTTTATATCTTTATGTTTGAAGCCTGAAATGTGGCAAAAGGTTGCAAAGTTCAAGGGGGCCGAATACTTTCGCAAGGCACTGTAAGTAAAAATACTTTAAAGTACTAAAGTAGTTTTTTGGGGTGTGTACTTTACTATTTATATTTTGGGCAACTTTTACTTCACTACATTCCTAAAGAAATTGAATGACTTTCTATTCCATGGATTTTCCTTGACACCCAAAAGTAGTCGTTATATTTTGAATCCTTAGCAGGACAGGAAAATGGTCCAAATCAAGCACTTATCAAGAGAACACCCCTGGTCATCCCTACTGCCTCTGATCTGGCAGACTTACTAAACACAAAAGCATTTTTTATAAATTATGTCTGAGTGTTGGAGTGTGCCCCTGTCTATCTGTAAATGTAAAAAACAAGAAAATGGTACTGTCTACTTTGCTTAATATAAAGAATTTGAAATTATTTATACTTTTACTTTTGAGACTCATGTTAAAAACCTAATACTTTTAGTCTTTTACTCAAGTAGTATTTTACTGGGTGACCTCCACTTTTACTTGAGTAACTTTCTATTAAAAAGGTATCTATACTTTTACTCAAGCATGACAATTGGGTACTTTTCCACCATTGTGGAAAAGTCCCTTTTACACAATGTGATTGGTAATATGACAGGTGGGGAGGTAGAGGCTCACCTCCGTAACCCATGACAGGAGGACGAGGCTGACCGGGCCCAAAGCCCATGAGGCCTTGGGGAGGGAAGGGCATGCCTGGAGAGAGAACTCCTACAGAAAGATGGAGAGAGACAAAGTCAGTGGAATAATAATATGGACAAAAAGGATTCAATGATACAGCATCACCTACACCTAAACTATTCTAGAAGCACTAGGGGCCTGTTCAGGAAGATGTAATGTTACAGAACGTTAAAATAAAACTGGATGGTGTAGAACAGATATGACTGTCAGAGAGAACAGGGAATCGTGTCAGGTCTACTGATTCTATTTGTATGTGCAACATGTCTCTCACCTTGTCCTGGGCCGAGCGGAGGAGGGGGCTTCATCTCTGGGAGGGAAGGTCGCTTGGCATCCATGAGAAAGTTGTTGAAAAACATCACCTCCCTTTTCACCTCCTCAATCTTGTCCCCGTGTTTGTTCAGGATGTGCTTGCGCACAAATTCTGGGCCCTGGCCAGGCAGAAGGAACAAATTCATTCACATTTTAATCTGCACCACACCTTGGCAAGGCGATAAAGACCAGTACATGCTCAATGCTCTTTGGGTATGCAATATTTACTATTTGACCAATTTACTTCCATCCTAACACAGACACACAAATACAGATGCACCTTGAACTTCTTGCCACTGAGGGGGCAGAGCCACTTGTCCTTGCCCAGCTCCTGGGTGTTGGCCAACACAAACTTCTCCACCTCCTGCTCCGGGTCCTTCCGGCCCATTTTTCCTGCCTCCTCCTCCGATAGCTTCTCCTTCACACTGAACAGGGGGCTCAGCCTCTCCTCAAATGTCTTCTGCCACTCCAACACTGGGTGCATGACAGGGGGAGACAGTCAGTCAACGGTGTCAGTTTATGATGCCCAGCCAGTGTTGAATATACAGTATTGTGGTGCTCACCTTCCCCGTGTGCGATGCGATTGGGAGGGATGGGCCCACGCACATGGATCATGCCACAACGGTTGGGCATCTCATCCTCGCTGGGGTACTCGCAGTTGTTGTAGTAGTCGATGGAATGGACAATGCGCAGGTACAAGAGAAGACGGTCCAACACCTGGGAAGAGATTAAGGAAATCAAGTCACCATTAGATCATTTACTTTTCCCTTCTTAATTTGACCATTTGACTAGCGTCAGACAAAACCCACACAGTTCACTACCTACAAAGAGCGTGTAAAGCGGCTGTGTATCAGTGTGAGCCAAGGCAGATGGACGGACCTTGACCAGCTTGTCGTCCCTTTCCACAGTGATCTCGGCTGGGTAGCCCTCCTTGGTGCCCTCCTCTGCGTCAGCTCCACCCACACTGCCCAGAAGCTCCTCCTCCTCAGCACTCACCTCCTCTATCAGGTAGTCAGTGATGTTCTTCAGGATGGGGTTCTGGGCCGCCACCTTATACCACATAATACAATATTAAACATACAAGAAACTCATATGTATTGCAAAGACACCCAATTGCTTTCTGTGTGTGTACCTCTACAGCAGACACTGCCTCTCCACGGGACTTGTGGCTCCACAGCCTGCCTCTGTGGTCCAGGGAGTGGATGAGTTTGGCTGACAGCTTGATGTCGTTTCGCAGCACCTGTTTGTGCTGAGTGATACCATTGATGTTGCGGACCCTCCTGGCCAGGTCTCTGTTGACCCCCGGAGCCAGCTCACAGTCACGCAGCTACATGCAGCAGAGAGGGGACATACAGGGTCAGAACACTCACTAACCAGCTGTGTGACTCAAGTGCAATATCTTGCTCATCACCGGGTTCAAGGTCCAGAACTACCTAATGTTGTAGTCTTGATTAGAGGTTGTTAAACTCACTCTGATGTTCTGGAGGTTCCAGCAGGTCTCTTTGATGTTGACACTACGGTCAAACGTCACCCAGCAGCGACGGAAGAACCTGACATTGGATGGAGGTGGTTAAAGGTATACAAACATGAGGTGAATGACAGAAGTTCCATTTTTAACAGTCCACTATTGTCCATTAGCAGCAGAGGGGGTCAGGCTGTGGGTATGGTCAGATGGAAGTGGAACTAACCTGCGCTCTGGTTGGGGATCAGACAAACACACTCGCATGAACCCAGGATATCTCCGACACAGCTGAGGCAGAAACAATAGGTTAGTTCATCCTCTTGGATGCCTAAGGTCATTGTGTGTGTGGGTACAGCTGTATCGGAGTCCTTTGCATCAATGTAACTTTTCATACAGGAATCCAGAATAATTCTGACAGTCCATTCAAGTGTTCAGTATGATTGTACAGTCAGATTGAATGAACTTACAGCTATGATCTCTGCCTTGGAGATGGTGGGGGCGATGCTCCTCATGAATAGAGAGCAGGTCCTGTGGAGAGGCCGGGGTCTCGGTGGCTGGTCCTCCTTGGGTTTCTTCTCTTCCTTCTCCCTCTCTCTTTCCTTTGGTTTCTCATCTTTGATTTTTTTTCTGTCAGCTACACAATTTGTGGGGTGCAGAGAAGGCATTACTAGAGACTTAAAACATTTTAATATTCAAATATATTTTTAACAGTGACCCCATCTCAATCCTGTCGTCGCTCACCTTCACACTCTTCTTCCTCCTCTTCATCCTTGTCCTCCCCTTCCTCACCCTCATCCTCCTTTTCCTCACCCTCCTCCCTCTCGGCAGGTTTATCAGAGGAATGATGGGAGTTGGAGTCCGAGTCTGAGTCACTCTCAGAGGCACTGGCCTCATCTTCACTGTCTCCACTGTGCTTCCTCTTCCTCTTCTTACTCAGCTAACATGTGAAGGAAAATAGGTTGTGGTAATAAATCCATGTCAATAAGCCCAAATCCTAACTTAAGATCTGTGCTTAACTCCTGTACAAATTTCTCATTGTCATCAATACAAGACTACACAAACGTTCACACAGATCTCAAGTTAGGATTCGGCCCCTTTAAGCGCACCACATTCATTCTAAAGACAGAAAGAGCGAATAAGACACATGGGTGCTAGATACTAACCTTCTTAGGCTCAGGCACAACCTCTTTGCTTTTCGTCTCTTTTTCTCCTTCCTCCTCCTCCTCTTCTCCCTCACTCCCTCCTTCTGCTGCCTCACCACCACCGTTTGCACCCTTCTCCATGCTGCAGGCATCATTCTCCCCCTGTGGCAGAGTTCGCTTACATTAATGACCAGCTGACAAGAGGGATTCCTGTTCTGAAGGGCAAGAGTAGAGCAGGCCAGGACAAAGAAAAAGTGGTTACGACAAGAGACAGCATACCTTCTCTTTGTCAGCTGGGGGTTTGCTGTCATTGTCCATATCCTTAGGCTCCTCTTTTTTGGGGGGCTCAGTTCCCAGACCCCCAGCTGCCGCCCTGTCAGCTCTCCCTCTTTCCTCTTCCTCCTCAGACGGAAGCTCCAGGATGCGCAGGTCATAATCTGTCCCTCCCTCCATCTTTATCACAGCTAAAGGACAGGGGAAAGGACTGGGTTAGGATATAGAACCTGTTGAGGTTACTAATATTCACCAACAAATACAAACACTTCACTTTTCCTGACACTGCTTAAAACGAAGGTTGACAGCAAAATACTCTCCAACAGAAAGATGAATGAAGCCATTAGAGACACCTCCCAGAGCCTCCCCTCCCACGACTCTACCTGCATCCAAGACCTTCATGATAGCCTGGGACTTCTCTATGTCCAGCGAGACCGTGTCGAACCAGCTGTTCTCCATTAGGAACATGTAGACATTCAGCCGGTTCTGCAGGGCACTGTGGGACTCCGCCTTCCGCCGGCCCGCCTCATCTGGGTGGTACTTGGATCGGAACCTGCGTTTACAACAAATGTCCCCAAAAAGGCACAGGAAAGAGACGGGCAGGGATGGAGTGGAGGAATGTTAAAGAAAGCACTTGTATGCATGGCCAGGCCAAATAAACTGGCCTACAGCACTGAACTGGGCCCTATCTACTTCAGTTCTATACCCAAACAGTAAATCAAACATTACATTTAAAAAATACTAAGGACACCTGGTTTTTCTGAACCTTCCTGAATCCTGCAATGCTTTATTAGGGAGGAAAACAGCATGTCCATCAATTAAATGCAACTAGCTAGGCCTAATTAAGTGACTGCCATATGAAGAAACAGGGCCTGAAAATGCTAGGTGCTTTCTGGGGTTTGAGGTGCTACTGTAGATTTTTCACAAAGTTTGCATGGTGTTATGTTTGTGTGTGGGTATAGCTGTTTGTGAAACATATCAGGAAGCTTTAGGTTAACTCACCAAAAATAAGGCAGAAAGGCAAAAAGGACAAAAAAAGAAAGAACATAACAGTTCAGAATTTTACAGTTCAGAAGGGCAAATTTGCCATGGTGTGGACTAAATTTACCTTTTCTTCTCCCAGTATAACAACACACATATATACTGAGAGGGGTCTCTTCTGTAAAAATGCGCTCCACTTCACCCCCCTACTGTGTTTGTGTGCACACAATTTCATTTTCGGGATTCGCTTTGATCCAAATACAAAAACAAAAATGGGGGAAAAAAGCATCACATACTAAAGAAAAGAAAAAATATTTCCATGCGCGCAAAGTTGTTTATTTGCCTGTCTAGCTAAGATTCCTGGTACTGTACGTCTAAGAGCAACTGCATTGTGCACAGTGCAAGCCCTAGCTGTCTAACAACGATTCCTGTGAAGAGTTCCAGTGTCTCGTCTTCAAAAACCTTGTTGTGAAGGACGGGGGAGGAGTGGGAGGGAAGAAGGTTTGGTTAAGTTAAGAAAACTAAAAAAGGAGCATTGACAATGTATGATCCCTGGACACACCGGTGGAAAAAAATGGTGATAAGCACCAGAGACAACTGTATTCTATTGACAACTGACAATCCAATCAGATTAACTTCAGAGCTAAATCTTTATATCCTGTTTATTAGCTAGGCTATTTACTGACCATCAATGATAGTGCCCAACCATTGTAATAACCCACCATTCTTATCTAAAAGTGGCATGGTATGCATAATAAGCCTACCCCAAAAACTATGTTGTTTTCTTAACACTATCAATAACAGATCAAAGTAATTTTGAAAATAATGATGCATGTTCAGGATGCTTTAGATACCCCAATTTGTCCATACCATTTTTCAACTAGACTCAACTCTCACATGTCTTGATATTGCACCCGGTCAAATAAAGGTCTAATATCTTCCACAAACTACACTGTCTTTACCAAGCCATTAACAAAAGGCTCCAATCTCAACTATCAGATATATTTGACAGAGACAATTTCTGTAAATAGAGGTTGTCACTGTAGACAGTCTAATTCACAGCACACTG
The DNA here is from genome assembly GCF_057628025.1 of Oncorhynchus mykiss. Taxonomy (NCBI): domain Eukaryota; kingdom Metazoa; phylum Chordata; class Actinopteri; order Salmoniformes; family Salmonidae; genus Oncorhynchus; species Oncorhynchus mykiss. The sequence goes on along the minus strand of NC_143033.1, from coordinate 30,361,548 downwards.
ATTATTAATACTATTAGTTCAGCAAAGGCTCTGATAAACGTACCACTCTTCATCTTCGTGAGCAAGGAAGAAGTCCTGCATCTGCTGCCGTCGGAAGTCTATCTTGTACTCATTATAACGCTTAACTGCCTCAGTCTCATCCACAGAGTCATCCAGGGACAGCAGGAACTCCTTAAAGCTCTTCATCACTGGAGGCGGTGGGCCCAGGTCCATATCATGGATGTTACCTAGCCTAGAAAACATAGGACAGGGTTAAAAAAGTGTGTGAAATAACATTGACATACGGGCAAGATCATCTATTTGGTGGAACAGTCCAGTGTTAGTTTTGCCTGCAATTTTAGATTTAGTCTTAAAATACCTTTTAGTCATAGTCATATCTTCCTTCGTTAAGTTTGAGTTATTATCGCCTAAACGCTGGACAATTTTAGTCTAGTTTTAGACAAACATTTCAGGTCACAATATTAAATAATGAATATATAGGCTACCTCTAACTTCCATCATGTGCACATTCAGATAGCCTTGTCCAACTAGGCCTATACTATCCCCTCATATTCCTTAGCTGAAAACATTGAGATGGTGCCAGATTGTAACCAATGCCAGCCATAATTAACCATATAGGTAATAAAGTCTTGGCTCCAGGTTAAACAATTTACAGCTCAGATTTTCTCCCCATCATAACCCTCAAGGGGGTAAATAACATTAGTTTCCTTGAAAAGGAGCTTCAGCATTACAAAAATGCAGAAGTACTACTATACTCCTAATATTCAATTCGCATTTGCAGGCCGCAGCGCGGGAGCAGCAACGCAGAGGAATGAATAACAGCGCACATGGGGAAAATAGAACTAGTGATATGATCTTAAAACAAAAATAGTCTACATGGAAGAAAGAGAGTAAACATGGTTTCTAGTTGACCTTAGTTACAAATCAAGTGTCCTGGCTTCGCATCAGTTCAAAAGATTGAGGAGTGACTGACGTGACCACCAGAGCTGTGTGGGAGAAAACTATATTCTAGTCATGGCTCATCCGAGATAACTACTGCTGTACACACCTTTTCTAGTCATATGCTGTCTTCATACACACAACAATATAAAGTGCAACATGTAAAGTAAATGTAATGTAAAGTCTTGGTCCCATGTTTCATGAGCTGAAATTAAAGATCCCAGAAATGTCCCCATAGGCACAAAAAGCTTTCATTTTTGCCACAAATTTGTTTACATGCCTGTTAGTGAGCATTTCTCCTTTGCCAAGATAACTCATCCGCCCGACAGGTGTGGCATATCAAGAAGCTGATTAAACAGCATGAGTATTACAAAGGTGGTCCTTGTGTTGGGGACAATAGAAGGCCACTCTAAAATGTGCAGTTATGTCACAATGCCATAGATTAGGTCTCAAGCAGGACTGTCCACCAGAACTGTTGGCAGAGAATTGAATGTTCATTTCTTTACCATACTCCTCCGTCTTCAACGTCAGTCGAGAATTTGGCAGTATATCCAACCGGCCTCACATGCGCAGACTACACGTAACCACGCCAGCCCAGGACCTCCACATCCTGCGTCACCTGCGGGATCGTCAGACCAGCCACCCGGACAGCTGACGAAACTGTGGGTTTGCACAACCGCAGAATTTCTGCACAAACTGTCAGAAACCGTCCCAGGGAAGCTCATCTGCGTGCTCATCATCCTCACCAGGGTCTTGACCTGACTGAAATTAGGCTTTGTAAGCCACCTTTGATGGCCATTGGCACACTGGAGAAGTGTACTTTTCACAGATAAATCCCAGTTAACTGTACTGGGCAGATGGTAGACGTTGTGAACAGAGTGCCCCATGGTGGCGGTGGGGTTATGGTATGGGCAAGCATAAGCTACGGACAACGAACACAATTGGATTTTATCAATAGCAATTTGAATGGTCAGAGATACCGTGATGGGATCCTGGAGGCCCATTGTTGTGCCATTCATCCACCACCACCACCTCGTTTCAGATTGCTGATGCACGGTCCCATGTTGCAAGGATCTGTACATAATTTCTGGAAGCTGAACATGTCCCAGTTCTTCCATGTCCTGCATACTTACAAGACACGTCATCCACTGAGCATGTATGTGATGCTTTGGATCGAAAGCATTTTCCAGTTCCCGCCAATAGCCAGCAACTTCGCACAGCCATTGAAGAAGAGTGCGACAACATTCCACAATCAACAGCCTGATCAGCTCTACGTGAAGGCTATGTGTGGCGCTGCATGAGACAAAAAGTGGCCACACCAGAGACTGTTTTTTTTAATCCACAACCCTGCCATGTCTGTATTCCAAGTCGTGAAATCCATAGATTAGGGCCTAATTGATTTATTACAATTGACTGATTTCTTTATATGAACTGTCACTCAGTAAAATAATTACATTTTTGTTCAGTGTACATTATATGTATACATTTATATTCCGGTCTCTGACGTTGCGCCTTCTGAAATGTCTTAATTTTTCTGGATTATGTGTGTATTATTTAGTTTTTTAAATGTATTGCTAGGTATTACTGCACCGCTGGAGCTAGAAACAAGCATTTCACTGCAATTGCAATAATGTCTGCAAATGCAACAAATAAACTGATTAAAGAGCCAGGCAGATCAGCCCAATCAGACAGCACAACTGAAAGATATAAATTCTGCCAATGAGATGTTTGAATTAAATAATCTGCATGCATACATGTTTAGGATTGGACAAAACAGAAAAGGAGATTCATGTCAAATTAAGTTTCCATTAGTATCATATGAAATTCTCGTCTTGTCACATTTTCATTGACTAAAATGAAAAGTAATATATATATATATATATACACTGCTCAAAAAAATAAAGGGAAAACTTAAACAACACAATGTAACTCCAAGTCAATCACACTTCTGTGAAATCCAACTGTCCACTTAGGAAGCAACACTAATTGACAATAAATTTCACATGCTGTTGTGCAAATGGAATAGACAGGTGGAATGGAACAGACAGGTGGAAATTATAGGCAATTAGCAAGACACCCCCAATAAAGGAGTGGTTCTGCAGGTGGTGACCACAGACCACTTCTCAGTTCCTATGCTTCCTGGCTGATGTTGTTTTGGTCACTTTTGAATGGTGGCGGTGCTTTCACTCTAGTGGTAGCATGAGACGGAGTCTACAACCCACACAAGTGGCTCAGGTAGTTCAGCTCATCCAGGATGGCACATCAATGCGAGCTGTGGCAAGAAGGTTTGCTGTGTCTGTCAGCATAGTGTCCAGAGCATGGAGGCGCTACCAGGAGACAGGCCAGTACATCAGGAAACGTGGAGGAGACCGTAGGAGGGTAACAACCCAGCAGCAGGACCGCTACCTCCGCCTTTGTGCAAGGAGGAGCACTGCCAGAGCCCTGCAAAATGACCTCCAGCAGGCCACAAATGTGCATGTGTCTGCTCAAACGGTCAGAAACAGACTCCATGAGGGTGGTATGAGGGCCCGACGTCCACAGGTGGGGGTTGTGCTTACAGCCCAACACCGTGCGTCCTGCATTTGCCAGAGAACACCAAGATTGGCAAATTTGCCACTGGCGCCCTGTGCTCTTCACAGATGAAAGCAAGTTCACACTGAGCACGTGACAGACGTGACAGAGTCTGGAGACGCCGTGGAGAACGTTCTGCTGCCTGCAACATCCTCCAGCATGACCGGTTTGGCGGTGGGTCAGTCATGGGGTGGGGTGGCATTTCTTTGGGGGGCCGCACAGCCCTCCATGTGCTCGCCAGAGGTAGCCTGACTGCCATTAGGTACCGAGATGAGATCCTCAGACCCCTTTATGCTGGTGCGGTTGGCCCTGGGTTCCTCCTAATGCAAGACAATGCTAGACTTCATGTGGCTGGAGTGTGTCAGCAGTTCCTGCAAGAGGAAGGCAATGATGCTATGGACTGGCCCGCCCGTTCCCCAGACCTGAATCCAATTGAGCACATCTGGGACATCATGTCTCGCTCCATCCACCAACGCCACATTGCACCACAGACTGTCCAGGAGTTGGCGGATGCTTTAGTCCAGGTCTGGGAGGAGATCCCTCAGGAGACCATCCACCACCTCATCAGGAGCATGCCCAGGCGTTGTAGGGAGGTCATACAGGCACGTGGAGGCCACACACACTACTGAGCCTCATTTTGACTTGTTTTAAGGACATTACATCAAAGTTGGATCAGCCTGTAGTGTAGTTTTCCACTTTAATTTTGAGTGTGACTCCAAATCCAGACCGCCATGGGTTGATACATTTGATTTCCATTGATAATTTGTGTGATTTTGTTGTCAGCACATTCAACTATATAAAGAAAAAGTATTTAATAAGAATATTTCATTCATTCAGATCTAGGATGTGTTATTTTAGTGTTCCCTTTATTTTTTTTGAGCAGTATATATATATATATATATATATATATATATATACACATATACATACACACACACACACACAGGGGGGCAAAAAAGTATTTAGTCAGCCACCAATTGTGCAAGTTCTCCCACTTAAAAAGATGAGGCCTGTAATTTTCATCATAGGTACACTTCAACTATGACAGACAAAACGAGAAAAAAAATCTAGAAAATCACATTGTAGGATTTTTTATGAATTTATTTGCAAATTATGGTGGAAAATAAGTATTTGGTCACCTACAAACAAGCAAGATATCTGGCTCTCACAGACCTGTAACTTTTTCTTTAAGAGGCTCCTCTGTCCTCCACTTGTTATCAGTATAAAAGACACATGTCCACAACCTCACAGTCACACTCCAAACTCCACTATGGCCAAGACCAAAGAGCTGTCAAAGGACACCAGAAACAAAATTGTAGACCTGCACCAGGCTGGGAAGACTGAATCTGCAATAGGTAAGCAGCTTGGTTTGAAGAAATCAACTGTGGGAGCAATTATTAGGAAATGGAAGACATACAAGACCACTGATAATCTCCCTCGATCTGGGGCTCCACGCAAGATCTCACCCCGTAGGGTCAAAATGATCACAAGAACGGTGAGCAAAAATCCCAGAACCACATGGGGGGGACCTAGTGAATGACCTGCATAGAGCTGGGACCAAAGTAACAAAACCTACCATCAGTAACACACTACGCCGCCAGGGACTCAAATCCTGCAGTGCCAGACGTGTCCCCCTGCTTAAGCCAGTACATGTCCAGGCCTGTCTGAAGTTTGCTAGAGAGCATTTGGATGATCCAGAAGAAGATTGGGAGAATGTCATATGGTCAGATGAAACCAAAATGTAACTTTTTGGTAAAAACTCAACTTGTCGTGTTTGGAAGACAAAGAATGCTGAGTTGCATCCAAAGAACACCTTACCTACTGTGAATCATGGGGGTGAAAACATCATGCTTTGGGGCTGTTGTTCTGCAAAGGGACCAGGACGACTGATCCGTGTAAAGGAAAGAATGAATGGGGCCATGTATCGTGAGATTGAGTGAAAACCTCCTTCCATCAGCAAGGGCATTGAAGATGAAACGTGGCTGGGTCTTTCAGCATGACAATGATCCCAAACACACCGTCCGGGCAACGAAGGAATGGCATTGTAAGAAGCATTTCAAGGTCCTGGAGTGGCCTAGCCAGTCTCCAGATCTCAACCCCATAGAAAATCTTTGGAGGGAGTTGAAAGTCTGTGTTGCCAAGCAACAGCCCCAAAACATCATTGCTCTAGAGGAGATCTGCATGGAGGAATGGGCGAAAATACCAGCAAGTGTGTGAAAACCTTGTGAAGACTTACAGAAAACGTTTGACCTCTGTCATTGCCAACAAAGGGTATATAACAAAGTATTGAGATAAACTTTTGTTATTGACCAAATACTTATTTTCCACCATCATTTGCAAATAAATTCATCAAAAATCCTACGATGTGATTTTCTGGATTTTTTTCTCTCTCGTTTTTTCTGTCATAGTTGAAGTGTACCTATGATGAAAATTACAGGCCTCTCATCTTTTTAAGTGGGAGAACTTGCACAATTGGTGGCTGACTAAATACTTGTTTGTCCCACTGTATTTATTTTACAGGGCATCTAGTCTCATTATCATAGTTTCGTCAGGAAAAATAGTCAAGAGAAATATTTTTTTGTCAGTTGTGGTTGACAAATTAAGCAATCACAGCACCAGTCAGGGACATGGTGCCATTTGATGGTTATCTGCTTTCCACATTCAACTAAACGGCATCTCCGCATGAACAGGTTGATTGTGCCCAGTCTACTCTCCTCACCTTGCCTGGATGGGGATACCATGGTGAGGCTGCATGAGGTGCAGGTCAGGGTGGCCCCAGGGCTGTGGAGGAGCGTAACTGGGGCCTCCACCACCACCATAACCCAAGTCATACCCCCCATGGTAGGGATCTCCTCCATGGTCATCCCTGATCAAAACAGAGGGAGGATTAGATCAAACATTTTAGATTTGAAGACAGTGACGTAGATTAATTTGATTCTCACCAGTCTCTCCTCATGCGTTTTTGTTGGGGACTCATGTCGTGCCTGGGTGGGGAGAACCTCTCCCTTCGACCCCTCTCGTAGTCCCGATACTCCCCCCGGCTACGACGCTCCCTGCCCCTGTCCCACTCCCTGGCAGATGGGCGCCAGTGAACAGAAAAAGCAAAAAGATACATGTGAAATACCATGCATGAAATGGATTGGAAATGTTCTCTCATTTCGAATATAGTCACTTCCCATGTCGAATAAAGTCCATTCCCTCTTCCTCACCTGTCATTCCAGTCATCCCTACGCCTGTCCTCTCTCTCTCGGGAGCGGTCATAGTTGTCGCTCCTCTCACGACGGAACTTGTCTCTCCTTCTGCGATCATATTCATCATCACTGTCTGCCATCGCCCTAAATTTTAAGTCAGTCTACAAATTAGCATAAACGTTCAAATGGTAAATGGCAGTTAGCTTTCTAGGTACCAAGCAAATTAAATATATCAAATTACACTGGGCCGTCCTTAACTAGTAATATCATCAAATGAACATCTACATGACTTTGTCCTTAACTATGTGTCGCAAAGCATTTGCCTGCTGATTGATCTCTGCTAGTGCTGCTACTGGGAATCACATGACAAATTATAGTAGCTAATCAACATCTTGTATGACATTTCAAGTAGGTACAAAGATACTAACTAACCCCCTTTAGTATGGTGTAGCTACCTAGCTGTTTATGTTTCTAGCTAACATTTGTGTTTGAGCCGCGTTAGCTAGCTTGAATATGAGTTGCAAAGTAGGTTTAGTGAAATTAGCTAGGTATTATACTTATTGTTCAATGGTAGCCAGTTGTAGCTTAATTAGGTACTTCCAATTTACTAGTATCTTAGTTTACATTTTCAGAGTAGTAAGCTAACGTTAGCTACCTTACCCAACGCTGTAGCTAAGATAGCTAGCCAACTACCGTTAGCCGTTACTATTGTACTAAAAGCGGCAGACGCAAACAAAGCAAGATTGGTGCTTTTACTAGGCCCAGGCCGAATGCCGTTATATTTTAAGTGCCACAAAGTGCCATACGCTGTTACTTCCTATACGTAACATGAACGTTAGTATAGCTACATCCATTGACAGCATGATATTAAACTTTATAGATGTACATATACCTATTTTTTTTAACCGTTGTTTTAGCAAACCTTTATGGCCTCTCTTCCTGGCGTGTAATGGCGAAATGGCTTCTACTTCTTCGGTGGGATTTATCGGCGGTTGGCATCCAACGTTAAGGTGCATTACCGCCGCCTACTGTACTGGAGTGTGGGGCAGAGACAGGGAGAAACTAAATCCCACCTGCCGGCCCCGTTGCTTTAAAAAAAGATAACAACATATTTGAGAATACATCTAATGACGTTCATTCAATATACTCTTTAAATGAATTTCCTGTATCCCCTTCTCCCTCATACTAGATGTCATCCTCTCTCTTTCTCTCCAATAATGTCCACACTGTATCAATACATTCTCCATGGTCTCTTTTTCCTGGCAATACTCACATTTCCCTGTTGGATGCTTTCCTATCACATGTAAGGTCTTATTAAACTGGCTGTACCCATAATCTTGTAAATATAGCCTCCTCTCCTCTGTTCCTTCCTGCTGCTCTCCCTCCCCAACTTTCCTCTGTGCTTGAAATAAATGCCTAACCCTTAGTATCTCTATTCCACTGCTCCTGCCAGTTCTCCACCATCACTGTCCATATCATGCTTTTTGCTTCTGCCTTGCTCATTGAAACTACCACATCAGCATCCCCACTACTTAGTGCTTGTTTAGCCAGTACATCAACTGCCTCGTTCCCCTCCACTCCCACATGAGCTGCTTCACATCTCCTTGTGAAGCAGCTGTTTCTTCTTTTGAGTTTAACAACGGATGGCATCCAATATGTTACATTACCGCCCCCAACTGGACTATAATGTAAATCCATTATAATTTGTGATACTAAATGAGAAAGGAAAAAGGAAAAAATGTAAAAGCAATAATAATAATAATACAAAAAATAAAACCCTTCCAACTAACCATACACCCACTACCAAATTCCACTACTTTGACCAAATCTGCTCTGGCATCATCCAAAGGCCTGGGAGGACCCCCACTCAACACACCCTGTAACTCTTCTGAAGTCAAATCCTGTATGCCCAACAACTTCTCTACATTCTGTGATTTACATTCCATGTCTGTGGTACAGTTGATAACCATTGCTATGAATGCCAAGAAGCCAACCTTACTGAAGCATATATCACTCGTTGGCCTATCCCTCTATGCTGGCACAGATCTACTACTCACATCAGTGGAGGCTGTGGAAGGGAAGACGGCTCATAATAATGGCTGGAACGGCGCAAATGGAATGGAATCAAACACGTAGAAATCATGTTTGATACTCATTCCGCAACTACCACTAGCCCATCCACAGGTGGATTGGAGTCCACCTGTGGTAAATTCAATTGATTGGACATGATTTGGAAAGGCACACAGCTGACTATATAAGGTCCCACAGTTGACAGTGCATGTCAGAGCAAAACCAAGTCATGAGGTTGAAGGAATTGTCCATAGAGCTCCGAGACAGGATTGTGTCGAAGCACAGATCTGGGGAAGGGTAACCAAAAAATGTCTGCAGCATTGAAGGTCCCCAAAAACACAGGGGCCTCCATCATTCTTAAATGGAAGAAGTTTGGAACCACCAAGAATCTTGCTAGAGCTGACTGCCCAGCCAAACTGCGCAATCGGGGGAGAAGGGCCTTGGTCAGGGAGGTGACCAATAACCCAATGGTCACTCTGACAGAGCACCAGAGTTCCTCTGTGGAGAGGGCAGAACCTTCCAGAAGGACAACCATCTCTGCAGCACTCCACCATTATGGTAGAGTGGCCAGACGGAAGCCACTCCTCAGTAAAAGCCACATGACAGCCCGCTTGGAGTTTGCCAAAAGGCACCTAAAGATGAGAAACAAGATTCTCTGGTCTAATGAAACCAAGATTGAACTCTTTAGCCTGAATGCCAAGCATCACGTCGGGAGGGAACCTGGCACAATCTCTACGGTGAAGCATGGTGGTGGCAGCATCATGCTTTGTGGAAGTTTTTCAGGGACTGGGAGACTAGTCAGGATCGAGGGAAAGATGAACGGAGCAAAGTACATTTGCAAACATTTCTAAAAACCTGTTTTTGACTTGTCATTATAGGGTATTGTGTGTAGATTGATGAAGAAAAAAAACAATTGAATCCATTTTAGAATAAGGCTGTAACAAAATGTGGAAAAAGTCAAGGGGTCTGAATACTTTCCGAATGCACTGTGTATGCTTTCAGAGTGACGTCAAACGTTTTCAAAAAGGGCAAGTACACAACTGATGCGTTACGCTTTTTTTACTAACTGAATGTATTTTATAAATGCAAAGTAAAAAAAATAAGTGTGTGGGGGAGCCTTATTGAAAGAAAAACAGTCTGAGAATATTGTAGCCAGACTTGTTGAGCTATGCTCCATGTTAATCAGTGGTTTAAAGTACTACTTAAGTCATTTTTTTTGTGGTATCTGTACTGTACTTCACTGTTTTACATTTTTGCCAACTTTTACTTCACTGCATTCCTAAAGAAAATAATACATTATTTACTCCGTTCATTTCCCTGACACCCAAAAGTACTCATTACATTTTGACAGGAAAATGGTCCAATTCACACACTTATCAAGAGAACATCCCTGGTCATCCCTACTGCCTCTGATCTGGCGGACTCACTAAACACATGCTTCATTTGTTGGAGTGTGCCCCTGGCTATCCGTCAATAAAAAAAGACAATTGTTCCGTCTGGTTTGTGTAATATAAGGAATTTGAAATGGTTTATACTTTTACTCTGGATACTTTAGTACATTTTTAGCAATTCCATTTACCTTTGATACTTAAGTATATTTAAAACCAAATACTTTTAGACTAACTCAAGTAGCATTTTACTGGGTGACTTTCACTTGAGTCATTTTCTATTAAGGTATCTTAACTTTTACTCAAGTATGACAATTGAGTACTTTTCGCCCACTGATGTTAATTAGCCTAATGACTGTACTCTGAGGCATATGCTTATAAATTAATTACTGTGTTTTTGACACAGTATAGGAACGACTCAGGCATTGTGACTGTTTCATCCATTGACCATAACCATTCATGGCTGAAATGGAACTGCAGGGCTGGTAAACGGCTGGGTAATAGATGCCAATTCATGCTTATGGTACAGGATGAGTCACTAGATCTGCAGTTAGTTGGTAATGAACAGAACATTTATCTTTCAAGAAATTGCTTTTCAACGATTATTCTGATTTCAAAGACCAGTGTGAATCATATGACCGTTACTCTTCACTTTCCAACTCAAGACAGTCAATACACTCTTCCTGTTACTCATGGTAGTTTGCTGGAGGGGGAGGGGTATCTATGGTTTTCTAACTGTGATGTCAATAGGCAGTTGATTCTTTGCTGATAAAAACTCAAGACCTAAAACAGATTGTGTGTGTAAATTTAGTTTTATGGCACCAACTTCAAATGTCACAAGACTCCAGAAATGTTCAGCAAAGTGAGGAAGGTGGTTATGGAAAAGCAGAAATCAAAGATTAACCAACAATGACAAAATAAATGAATGAAGAAGATATACATAGTTAAATATAACTTCAAACTTGGTCCCTATACTTGGCATGAGCACCACAGAAGCTTTTAGCCATGATTACTACTGTGAATATTGTTTTGATTATGTGCTTAAAAGTACATTTTGACAAAATACCTTCATCCAACACAAGTGATTTCAAATATATACATCATGTCATATGGGAGGACAGTTCACAATATAATTTGTCAACAAATAGTTGTGTATTCTGGTATTCCTAGGAAGGCAATGTATAGAGACAATCAATAAAAGGCATACAGAAAGCAATAGATTCATAGCTGTGATGGAGACAACCCATAAATATATAAAATACTTTAAGTACTGGTATCCCTCTTCTCCTGCTCTTTTCATGGAGTGTAGTTTGATGCATGTGCATATGATCCTATAATGTTATATACAATGCATGGTAATAGTCCCTTAAAATACACACTATCCTCCTA
>NC_143033.1:26120000-26147500 GCF_057628025.1 Oncorhynchus mykiss | reverse complement strand
TGTCTATTGATGGCGCTGGCAGCACCCAGTCTGAGGTTTATTTCACTCCTTCTACTCTCGAATCTGAACAGGTCTCTCTGATCCGAACCAGCACGGGTCTGTTTTTCACAGTCCTTTTTGGAACGGGTCTGACTGTCCCCGGGTCCATTTGGAACGGGTCTGACTGTCCCCGGGTAAATTTGGAACGGGTCTCAGTTTTTTGAGAATGTAGTTATGAATATCGGGTCGGGTGTGAAAGCCAAAGATCCATTTCGGACCCATGAAAACCTTTTGTTCACTGTCAATATGTCCAGCACACCTGCAGTCAGTCCTCAGACACAACATAGAAGACAGAGAGGGAGCAGCCTTAACTTTCCCTTGACTCAACATACACCAGGCCAGGCTGAGGACACTGACTGCAGACTCCAAGGACACAGTCTCCTGCTATCATCAAAGTCACTCCATGCTGTCTCTGAATGCATTACCAGCAATGATCTATTGTGTGATTAGCTCATTTCAAAAAGACTATTCCTAATCTGACAAGCCGCAGAGAACCCAAATGGGACAGGGGCTGATTGGTGGGAGGGCAACTCTCCACGGTGTGTGTGTGTGTGTGTGTGATGGAGAGGTGATGGAGGGGATTTCAGCTCCTGATAATAATGTGTTTTAACAGGAGAACGGGCTGCTGTGCTGTACTGGTACTGCTCAGGGATTTATAGATCCAGCTACGTAGTTAATATGGCAGCCTTTCATTATTCGTGTACATTTGAGGAGTTCTGAACAGCAACAAAAGGACACTGGGTACAGCAGCAGAACTGCTAAACATATCAAATCAAATCGCATTTTATTGGTCACATACACATATTTAGAAGATATTATTGTGGGTGTAGAGAAATGCTTGTGTTCCTAGCTCCAACAGCATAGTAATATCTAACAATACACACAGATCTAAAAGTTAAATCATGAAAAAAATATTAGGACGAGCAATATCGGAGTCCGGAGTATAAACATATATATACCGTACCAGTCAAAAGTTTGGACACACCTACTCATTCCAGGGTTTTTCTTTATTTTTACTATTTTCTACATTGTACAATAATAGTGAAGACGTCAACACTATGAAATAACATATATGGAATTATGTAGTTAAAAAAAAGTGATAAACAAATCAAATATATTTTATATGTAGCCACCCTTTGCCTTGATGACAGCCTTGCACACTGTTGGCATTCTCTCAACCAGCTTCATGAGGTAGTCACCTGGAATGCATTTCAAATAACAGGTGTGCCTTGTAAATGTAACCTTAATTTAACCGTTATTGTTAAAATTTAATTTGTTGGAATTTCTTTCTTTCTTCGTGCGTTAGAGCCAATTAGTTGTGTTGTGCCAAAAAAGTGTTAAACAAATCAAAATATATTTTATATTTGAGATTCTTCAAAGTAGCCACCCTTTTCCTTAATAACAGCTCTGCACACTCTTGGCATTCTCTCAACCAGCTTTGTGAGGTAGTCAGTCATCTGGAATGCATTTCAATTAACAGGTGTGTGTTGTTAAAAGTTAATTTGTGGAATTTCTTTCCTTCTTAATGTGTTTGAACCAATCAGTTATGTTGTGACAAGGCAGATGTGCTATACAGAAGATGGCTCTATATGGTAAAAGACCAAGTCCATATTATGGAGAAAAAAAACAGCTCAAATAAGCAAAGAGAAATGACAGTCCATCATTAATCATCTGGAAAAATTCAAGAACTTTGAAAGTTTCTTCAAGTGCAGTCGCAAAAACCATTAAGCACAATGATGAAACTGGCTCTCATGAGGACCGCCACAGGAAAGGAAGACCCATAGTTACCTCTGCTGCATTAGAGTTAACTGCACCTCAGATTGCAGCCCAAATAAATGCTTCACAGAGTTCAAGTAACAGACACATTTTAAGGTCAACTGTTCAGAGGAGACTGTGTGAATCAGGACTTCATGGTCGAATTGCTGCAAAGAAACCACTTCTAAATGACACCAATAAGAAGAAGAGACTTGCTTGGGCCAAGAAACATGAGTAATGGACATTATACCAGTGGAAATCTGTGCTTTGGTTACTACATGATTCCATATGTGTTATTTTATAGTTTTGATGTCTTCACTATTATTATACATTGTAGAAAATAGAAAAAATAAAGAAAAACCCTTGAATGAGTAGGTGTGTCCAAACTTTTGACTGGTACAGTATATATATGTTTATACTCTGTATATGTATGTGATGGAATGTAGTAGTGTGTACCACAGTATGTGGTACAGTACAGCTGAAGAATACGTAGTATATCTGAAGAAAACATAGAATAGAATAGTATATACAGCAATAGTTGACTAGAATACAGTATATACATATGAAATGGGTTAAACATTTATTTGTATTTATTAACCTTTATTTAACTAGGCAAGCCAGTTAAGAACCCATTCTTATTTACAATGACGGCCTACTGGGGAACAGTGGGAAGGGCAGTAGCCTCTATGACACAGGGTTGAGTTAACAGGGTGGTAACCAGCTAGTGACAGTGACTAAAGCTCAGGGCAGGGTACTGGGCGGTGGCTGGCGAGTGTTGAATGTTTTACAGTCTGATAGCCTGGAGATAAAAGCTGTGAGGATTATGAAAATGTATACAGAAGATGGCAAAGACAAGCCAGAGTATTTATTGCCTCTAAATGTACAAAGTGGAGGAAGATAAATATAGTGTACAGCAGTGGAAACCCAGATCGACAGCACAAAGAGCAGAGGAAATAACATATTGTAGTTATTATGCATATATACTACACAAAAATATAAACACAACATGTAACAATTTCAATTATTTTATTGAGTTACAGTTCATATCAGGAAATCAGTCAATTTAAATAAATTCATTAGGCCCTACTATATGGATTTTAGATGATAAAAGCCCACCCACTTGGGACAGCCCACCCACTTGGGAGTCAGGCCCAGCAAATCAAAATGAATTTCTTCCCCACAAAAAGGAACATGTCTGGGATATTTTATTTCACCTCATGAAGCATGGGACCAACACTTTACATGTTGCATTTATATTTTTGTTCGGTGTATTAGATAATTACTTTTTGCAACGGAAATAGACAGGCTTTCAGATACTTTTTCTAGAGACTGAACAAGTGAAGGACACGGCAAAGCTGAGGAAGTTCCTCTCACTGTATGTTGCCTGCAGTACCGGCAAGTTCAGATAAAAAAACAATACAATGTAGAGACAAAAGAGGGACAAATCCCCTGTAGGAAAGGAGATGAGCCCATCCTCCCAGTAGGCTGGACCGCCCCAGCTCTCTACAGACCAGGGAGGCCCTGTAGTGTTCTGTTCTCCCAGAGCCCTGTGTTCCCATGTCTCTGTATATTGATCTACTACAGTCTCCTACACAAAGTAGTGTGATGGGTCACTGCCTCTCTACCAAGGCCAGTGTTTTACCCTCCACTTTCCAAACACAGACACCCAGCTGTCAATCAACTGGATACACTAAGGCACCATACCAAGGACAAGTCCCACTTGTTACCACAATATCCCTATCTCAAAAATGGACCCTCCAATATGCATCAAAGTAAACTATAAACAGCAGAGGTTTAGCAAGGAAAAGACTATGCTGGCAGAATTGGTCCATAAACTGAAGGGCTCCATCCAGAGCACAGTTGCTGTAGCAGCAAGGCTGACAGTGAGAGGTTAAAGCTGTGGAGGGAGCCCCTCACTCTCCCCTCCATCCTCTCCATCAAACCCTTAGGGCCCAGGCTTAGCATCAACAGCACCACTTGATTCTTCCATGCTCCTAATTAACTGCAACAGTATTTGTTGACAACTGTTTTCAGCTGAGTAACTTTGGCCCTTCTCTAAAATAGGGAACACTTGTGTGACAACAAGCAATCCAGGCTAAAGCCTTCGCTTGATAAGAAAGCTTAACCTCCTCATCCTTAATCACCGTCTTGTGTACCCGCCATGATGATTTCCAAAGCTAGCGGATTATACCGCCGCAACAACCCGCTATAGTAGACCCCCCCCAGGCCCGCTGAGAGCCCACGTTCCCACTCCCACCCCAGCCCCAGTGTCTAAGATCACATATCCAGCTCCGATTAGAGCGTACGGCCCCTCATCATAGCACAGCGTCTTTCAAGGCTACAGCCCACAGACATCAGGAGGGGGAGAAATCATCCTAGTAAGTTGTGTGTCATTTCTCATGACAAGAGAAACAGAAACGCCCATAGCAGTTATTTATTATGCGCTCCAATTCATCTAATGGTAACAGGAGGATATAACTACTGGCATGGGGAGAGATGCAGACTGGCCATGTTGATGACGAGAGGGTGAGAGCACAGAGAGCATCTGTCAGAGCAGTGTAAACCTGATCAAAGCCCTCAGCCCTGGGCACACAAACACAGTCAACACTATATTACACCATGGCCAGCCCAGGTAAACATTACATCTGTTCTGTTCATTACCAGCACTGACGATGAATTAAAGACAGAAAGCAGAAGATGTACTACTGTAGCAACACTGAACAAAACTATAAACGCCACATGCAACAATTTCAAAGATTTTACTGAGTTTCAGTTCATATAAGTAAATCAGTCAATTTAAATAAATTCATTAAGCCCTAATCTATGGATTTCACATGACTGGGAATAGAGATATGCAACTGTTACCTCACAGATACCCTTTTTTTTAAGTAGGGGCATGGATCAGAAAACCAGGCAATATCTGGTGTGACCACTATTTGCCTCTTGCAGCGCAACACATCTCCTCCTTGAGTTGATCAGGCTGTTGATGTTGTCACACTCCTTTTCAATGGCTGTGCAAAGTTGTTGGATATTGGTGGAAACTGGAACACGCCATCATACACGTTGATCCAGAGCATCCCAAACATGCTCAATGGGTGACATGTCTGGTGAGTATGCAGGCCATGGAAGAACTGGGACATTTTCATCTTTCAGGAATTGTGTACAGATCCTGGCGACATGGGGACGTGCATTATCATGCTGAAACATGAGGTGATGGTGAAGGATGAATGGCACGACAATGGGCCTCGGGATCTCATCACAGTATCGCTGTGTATTTCCTTTACATTGATAAAATGCAACTATGTTCATTGTCTGTAGCTTATGCCTGCTCATATCATAACCCCACCCCCACCATGGGGCACTCTGTTCACAATGTGTACGGCGCTCATGAAACATGGGACCAACACTTTACACTTTATATTTTTCTTCAGTATACATCAATACAAGCTTTGTTTAATGTGTGAGTGCATTATGGAAAAGAGAGAGAGAGAAAGAAATTGAAGATGTTTGATGGGAAGACAGGAAGATAGAGAAATGGGACAAGCAGCACTAAGTGTGAATTGGCCTGTACTTGTGTTCTGTAGCATTGGGCCTCTCCTCTCCTCACTCTCCTTCTGCCCTTTTAAGAACTGGTCCAATCTCAGCTCCAGTGTGCATAAATAGATGGCTAATTGCTAATTACAATACAATTAGGGCTCAGGAGATGAGAGAGGGAAAGATGCTTACTGCAAATACGGAGTGACAGGCCCAAGCACTATAGCCCAGGATTACACCAGCCATTTGCACAAGGACAGAAAACAAGTGCTGCCACAGGGGGACAGAGAGGCTGGGACGGGAGAGAGAGGCTGTCAAGCGCAAGGCGCAAGCTAATGAAAGGCCTGGCTCCAACTAGCAAAGACCTTTTCAAGCCCCGATGCAATCAGCAATCTGATGCTAAAGATTCAGGGCAGCCACCTCCTTCATCAAACTGCAATTCTGCCGCTCTACCAATTCATTCAGCTAGCAGGCGTGCTTTTGAATAAGCGGATGGGGGGCTGATGATGTGAGCTGCTGTTGCTCACACAGGGAAAAGGTTGAGGGAAGGCAGGTAGGGTGGGAGTGGGGTGGAGACTGAGGGTGACACTGTGATTTAGTGCTTGAGAGAGGCCACTGTGTGTAGATGGCGCTTGGAGAAAAACGTCACGTTGTGTTGTGAACATGGTGAGGTATGATCCAGGTCTATCTTTTATCTGACTGATTAGCTGTACTTCACACTCAGCCTGTACTGTTATGAAGATTGATAGGAGCAGCTTATGGCTGATGATAGGACCCTGGAGATGCATGGGCCCATACACAACCAGAACATTCTCACTGCATTCCAACCAGCCCCCCTGTGGTCATCGACACGCTGCAAATCAACAAAACATTATTATCCCAATAACAGACAATTAAAATGAAGCGGACGAATCCAGAAGGTCTCTTAAGAATGGTTCTGAAATATGAATGTTATGCTAATTAGACACTTGCTTACGGTGTTTAACAAATGACCTAGACAATGATGCTAGGAGCAGTATGCTACAGTGACTGGGTACCTGTTAGAAAACCCAGCATGCCATGTGGCTTTAGAGTGGGCCTACTGAGAGAACAGGCTGGTTATTATGTGTCAGTTCACATGAATCCTTTAATGAGGCACTTCAAAATAGATTCTAAACTAGCTAGCCTGAGAAGCATTGATGGTCTAAGGGACTAATACAGGCTAAGAGAGACAGTACACTTCTAACCTCCTGTCAGTGACAGTGCCCTGGTCCCCTCTCCCTCCCTGGCCCTGCCATGTCAGACACAGAGGCAGTAACAGTAACAGTGTCAGGGACGCTGTCAGCCAGCCATGCAATGTGATGCGAGCAGCAGCACGAGGCTGGGGATTTGGAAAGAACTCTAATAGTGCTCGGTAAGGATCAATGTCCTGGAACACAACAGCATGTACTGTAGCTGGGGACCTGAGGATTCAAGCACCACAGTAGAGTGGCTCGTCCCAGATATAGCAGTTATAAAACAGTTTTAGCCTTACACTGCCTGATTAGCCTGATTGAGTATTACCTTTAGACCTAAGAATCATGTTGTGAAGTGTATTCAACAGATATTAACATAAGCACCATCAGGACACTGTAAAAAAATGCTTAGTGATACAACAGTAGGTGCGGAGTAGTCCCTAGCCAGGCAGGGCACGTGCCCCAGACAGAGGCCCCTACTACCCCTTGTCTCCATCCAGCTGTGGGCCATGTTCCAGGGCCAGAGGTACACACTACAAGATAGCGGGCCAGTGCCTGGCTCTAACTGCTCCAGCATGAAGCAACACCCTGCAGGTGGAGGAAGAGGCTGGATCAGGGGGTTGACAGCTCTATGACTGACCCCTACTTTAATTGGAATTATGTTCCACTGGACCTCCATCCCTCACTGTAAACGACCTGTCAATCTCCCCCAACCCCCGGCCCCTGTTGGCCCCTGGCCCTGTGCCATCCAGAGAAGGGCCTGGAGAGAGGGCCACCCAGACCAGACCCGGGCTCTCTCTAACAAGCTGCCTTATAGGCTGCAGAACAGAGCAGAGGTCTTGAGCTACACACAACTTCTCAGTCTAGTGAAGGAGTGAGTGAGTGAGTGAGGGAGGGAGGGAGGGAGGGAGGGAGGGGGAGGGAGGGAGGGAGGGAGGGAGGGAGGGAGGGAGGGAGGGGAAAAGCATTTCATAAATCAAGGGATTTGAGTTGTTCTCATTTGTGCTTAGACAATTCCAAAAAAAAAATAAACAACATTTCAGAGAAATAGGAGCTGTTGTGGTAGTGAGAATGTTTCTGATAATAACACTAACCTGATTTTACTGTAAATCATTTGGGTAATTATTGGTGACTTAACACCATAATGGCTTGGTGCAGTAAAGCATTATTGAATAATCTCGTCATAAACAGACGTTGAAACATGGAACGATTAGTCAGTGTAATAACATACTCCATCTCTTCTGGTGCCTATGGCTGTGTAACATAAACACCTCTGCTACAGCAAATCAACTCCCACCCAGTAGTGTCACTTTCTGACTACTTCACTTCTCACAACTGCTGTGGGAGGATGTTCTCTCATGTGTCCCCCATATAACATTGATACGATAGTACATTTATTTCCGAAACAGTCCGCAGTAGGGGGGACAACAACCAGGGAATTAACTTCCAACTATGACAATGGTTCTGGTGACACCCCCCCAGGATGGAGCTGTGCAGCATATCAAGAATGACTGCAGCTGCTCTGCCTCTGGGGGCCAGGACAGATGAGCAACAACACTAGGCAACAGCAGGAGCAGAGAGTCAGAGTGGAGCCAGAGCCAGGGATACAATTTCCCCTTCTCTCTCTCTCGCACCCCCCGTCATAACGTCAATTTATTGAAGAAGAAAAAAAATAATTCCATGGAGCAGTTTGGAAAAAACGAATCCCATTCAAATCGTCCTGTGGAATAACGGATAACACTAGTCCTGTGGAATAACGGATAACACTAGTCCTGTGGAATAACGGAAAACACTAGTCCTGTGCGATTAAGGCTTTACTGTTATCAAAAAATAAACAATGATCAAAAGGGCTGAGTGAAAAGCAGTGAAGGAAGACAGAAAAGAGAGGGGTAATGTTAAGTACCTATCATTTAAATGCCATCATAAAGAACTGTTGACTTTTATGTAACTAACCATTTGGAAGAACAAGATCAATCATTTTTACAGTAGGAATCTCTTCCCCCTCCATTACGGGAACAGTCTGGTTGTTTTTACAGCAGTTATATTTTACATTAACAATCCCCTCTCCTCCAAAGGGTCTTATCTCGTTATTGTCCCCACTTCTATCATTGCAACTCGAACACGGTGTGGTGTTAAAGTAACCCCAGACAAGGAGTGCAGTGCACTTAATTGATATGATTAACGTTCCTCACTTAAAGTGCGTGTGTGTGTGCGTGCACTCTTGTGACTTCAAAATGACATCAAACCCAAGCGTTTCTCATCCCTTTAGACAGGGGAGGATTGGAAGAGTATATAAAACACCCCAGTCATGCTTCACAGGACCTCCAGAACAGAGTGGAATAATTCACTGCTCTTAGAATGCTCAGTAGAGCTCAGCAGCCATAGCTAGCTGACGACGCAGCTAAATGAATGGCCTTATTCTCAACGCTCAGTAATGGCTGAGGCAATCGTGACCACAGAGCTAGCCCATAACTAGGACACACAGTCACTTGTCCAGCGGCGCAGTCGTTTAGCAGCAGCAGGTATACTGCCTGAAGACTGATGCTGATTATTTGTGTTTTAGGAAATGACTGGTTCAACTGGCTGTTCACTATTCAAGGAAGCCAGACAATGGAGGTACATATTTTCCTTTCAAACAATGAGGCTAAATCTGGTGGGTGGAATTTTACCATTGGAATGTGCATGATTTGAGGTATTTCTCATGGGAAAGCATAACATAGAGGTGGGATGATACAGAGATGAACAGTCTCTCACTGGTATCTCATTCCATCCAGCTCAATAGCCCATACACACAGAATTCCCCTTTAGTGAGGTAATACACTACGATTATGTTGGCCATAGACAATTCAATAGAATCTTGGTGGCTATATAAAGCCACAAGGCATTGTGTTGTCCTCGATATGCTAAGACACTTCTGACAGGAGGTGATGGGACTGGTGGTGATGGTGGTGGGGTGGGGGGGGTGCGAGAAATAAAATTGGGCTTTTGTGCAATAGAGGATATTTGGTTCTCTCATCTTTGGAATTAGAAAAACAGCTTGTGGCTAGTTGAAGCCTCAGCTGCAGTGAAAATAGGTCCTGCCTGCCTCGCTCCTCACATCTCCCAAAAATCTCTGCCCCTGAGCACCGGCAAAAACAAACACAAGCCTTCTCCCCTCCTCTCTCTCGCATGTGTGTTTCTTTCTTCACTTCATTTCTGGTATCTTTTTTTCCCTCCGAGGAAGAACATACTTCTTAAATATTATTCATTGATGTTAAAGTCACATGCAATATTACTCCATGCTATGTCATTCTCTATCATGCCACTAGTTCTAACCTGGGATTTCAACATCAGTTTAGTACAGAGATAAACCAGTAAAAAGGGATTTTGTAGTGTATAAAGCAACACCATGGCATGAGAAAATATGACTAGTGAGCGTAGTGAGCTTCCAGGCATGGCTCAGCCCTAGCATTAGTGTGGTTGAGGTGGAGACAGAGCTGTGCTCCACTGTGGTCCAATGGGTTCCCCACAAACCAGCCCATGACCGCACCGCCAGGCCACTTTCCCAGCACCCCCCACCTCCACCCTGCCTTCCCCCACCAGCACTGTAATTTACTCTCTGCCCAGTGCTTAGTAACAGGCCTGACCCCCACTGCTCCATCCGTCAGTTACTGCTCGCCTCAACCAGGGTGCCAATGAAACCTGTCCATTGTGTGGTGAGTAGAACAAACTGGCTCACCTCTCTCCTGCTGGGAGCCCAGCCTGCACTGCCTTCCAAAGAGCAGGACTCATAAACACTAGCTCACAGCCAGCCGCTCTACCCGCTAGACCTCTCGAAACCTCGAGACTGAACCTCAGCAGCTAGAAGACAAGGCCTTGGGAAAATTATATTGGGAGCTAGCTAGCTCTCTTATGGTAAAAACATTTTTTGGAATAAGACTGAAGTTGTCTTCAAGCCACAGCATACATACAGTGGGGCAAAAAAGTATTTAGTCAGCCACCAATTGTGCAAGTTCTCCAACTTAAAAAGATGAGAGAGGCCTGTAATTTTCATCATAGGTACACTTCAACTATGACAGACAAAATGAGAAAAGAAAATACAGAAAATCACATTGTAGGATTTCTAATGAATTTATTTGCAAATTATGGTGGAAAATAAGTATTTGGTCAATAACAAAAGTTTATCTCAATACTTTGTTATATACCCTTTGTTGGCAATGACAGAGGTCAAACGTTTTCTGTAAGTCTTCACAAGGTTTTCACACACTGTTGCTGGTATTTTGGCCCATTGCTCCATGCAGATCTTCTCTAGAGCAGTGATGTTTTGGTGCTGTTGCTGGGCAACACAGACTTTAAACTCCCTCCCAAGATTTTCTATGGGGTTGAGATCTGGAGACTGGCTAGGCCACTCCAGGACCTTGAAATACTTCTTACGAAGCCACTCCTTCGTTGCCCGGGCGGTGTGTTTGGGATCATTGTCATGCTGAAAGACCCAGCTACGTTTCATCTTCAATGCCCTTGCTGATGGAAGGAGGTTTTCACTCAAAATCTCACGATACATGGCCCCATTCATTCTTTCCTTTACACGGATCAGTCATCCTGGTCCCTTTGCAGAAAAACAGCCCCAAATCATGATGTTTCCACCCCCATGCTTCACAGTAGGTATGGTGTTCTTTGGATACAACTCAGCATTCTTTGTCCTCCAAACACGACGAGTTGAGCTTTTACCAAAAAGTTATATTTTGGTTTCATCTGACCATATGACATTCTCCCAATCTTCTTCTGGATCATCCAAATGCTCTCTAGCAAACTTCAGACGGGCCTGGACATGTACTGGCTTAAGCAGGGGGACACGCCTGGCACTGCAGGATTTGAGTCCCTGGCGGCGTAGTGTGTTACTGATGGTAGGCTTTGTTATTTTGGTCCCAGCTCTCTGCAGGTCATTCACTAGGTCCCCCCATGTGGTTCTGGGATTTTTGCTCACCGTTCTTGTGATCATTTTGACCCCACGGGGTGAGATCTTGCATGGAGCCCCAGATCGAGGGAGATTATTAGTGGTCTTGTATGTCTTCCATTTCCTAATAATTGCTCCCACAGTTGATTTCTTCAAACCAAGCTGCTTACCTATTGCAGATTCAGTCTTCCCAGCCTGGTGCAGGCTGTTTCTGGTGTTCTTTGACAGCTCTTTGGTCTTGGCCATAGTGGAGTTTGGAGTGTGACTGTTTGAGGTTGTGGACAGGTGTCTTTTATACTGATAACAAGTTCAAACAGGTGCCATTAATACAGGTAACGAGTGGAGGACAGAGGAGCCTCTTAAAGAATAAGTTACAGGTCTGTGAGAGCCAGAAATCTTGCTTGTTTGTAGGTGACCAAATACTTATTTTCCACCATAATTTGCAAATAAATTAATTAAAAATCCTACAATGTGATTTTCTGGATTTTTTTTCTTCTCATTTTGTCTTTCATAGTTGAAGTGTACCTATGATGAAAATTATAGCCTCTCTCATCTTTTTAAGTGGGAGAACTTGCACAATTGGTGGCTGACTAAATACTTTTTTTGCCCCACTGTAGGCCATCATTTCAATGGGAATGCATGCATCCTATGGTCAAAATGTAGCGATTAGTGGATGGATCTTTGATGTTGGGTTTAGAGATGTTCTGGTTAGCTCTTGTTGCATTGATATAAGGGCCATGCACAAGCCTGGGGTAGTTAGTTCAATCACATCCCAAGTTCTGCTCCACCTAACCCAACCACAAAAGCTGCCAATGACTGGAACGAACTACAAAAATCTCTGAAACTGGAAACACTTATCTCCCTCACTAGCTTTAAGCACCAACTGTCAGAGTAGCTCACAGATTACTGCACCTGTACATAGCCCACCTATAATTTAGCCCAAACAACTACCTCTTTCCCTACTGTATTTTATTTATTTATTTATTTTGCTCCTTTGCACCCCATTATTTTTATTTCTACTTTGCACATTCTCCCATTGCAAATCTACCATTCCAGTGTTTTATTTGCTATATTGTATTTACTTTGCCACCATGGCCTTTTTGCCTTTACCTCCCTTATCTCACCTCATTTGCTCACATCGTATATAGACTTGTTTCTACTGTATTATTTACTATGTTTGTTTTACTCCATGTGTAACTCTGTGTCGTTGTATGCGTCGAACTGCTTTGCTTTATCTTGGCCAGGTCGCAATTGTAAATGAGAACTTGTTCTCAACTTGCCTACCTGGTTAAATAAAGGTGAAATAAAAAATAAAATAAAATAATGTTCCTGAGCTCATTTAACATCTGTCCCTCAGTGATATCGGCAGAAAGAGAAGAAAAGAAACAGTAATTGATAGCTGAAAAAGAGTGGAAGTCAAAGCCCTTTAATTAGTAAAGCGAGGGAGTCACGTGATGCGCTAGGTTTACAGTGTCAACAGCACGTAGAGCTGCTGTACTCAGATAACGCTTGTTCAAACCCATTTGTAGAGTGGCTGTAGAGTGAGCCTGCTCCCGTCGCCCCTGCTACCACCTCCCTGTGGCATAAACTAACATGGCTAATGGCTGCCACTACACAACAACTAGGCCCCTCTCTCCTCTCTCTCTTCTCTCTCCTCTTTCAGTCTTGGATTACTGCTCTCTGTAATCATACCAGGGGTGAATGCGTTGGAAATTGAGATTTGAAGTGACAGGAGTGCAATATTTGGTTGGATGATTTGAGAAGCTTCCAATGTCGTATCTCCCAGTCAGTGGCAGAGAACGCAGCGCGGGGCAACTCATCACACACCCATAGACTGAGGAGAATTACCCAGTTCTCTGTAATACACCATACATGTGTACACAAACACAGATCAGCTAAACCTGCCTGCCGACAGTCAGACAGACAGTCAGTCAGACAGTCAGTCAGTCAACCTGGTTAGAGGAGGCTCACACAAGGCTGCAGGAGGAAACCAGCCCAGACACAGAGTGCATTCGATTCAACATGAAAACCTATTTTTTCCAAGAGCAGATCCTCTTTTGTTCTGCATAAATGCCAATTACCTAATTCTTTCTAGCATGCAAATCAGATTAAATGAGGGCACGGCAGATCGCCCATACAGCTCTGTGGAGTACTGCCTGCCTCCCTCAAGAGCCACAAAACGGGAACCCTTTGGGACACGACCACACACTTAACAATTTAATCTGCCTCTTTTTCACTATACGCCAAACTCATTTCATTTGTTTTATCCAAAACTCTACAATATTAATAATGACAATGATAATCACTTACACTACAAACCTTTTGCCACACATCCATTTCATTCATTAATTGTCTTTTTCCTAATACAATCACATTAACCATGCTCTTCTGTGAGCATCAAAACGAGTATTTCTCTAACCCCATGGCCGCCCTCACATCCGCATGTCTATAAGTGTCCATATAATTGGATGATATATGTCAGAGAGTAATTGCTATTTGTGAGCGGCACTGACATTTCTCTTTCTCTATAGTTGTACCAGTGGGAGCCATTGAAGACAGTGAGAGGAGCGGTGACCAGTCTTTAGCTGAGGGGAGTGGAGACCTGAAAGGGGCCAAAACCCACACACTGCACCCTGGCTACAGTACAGTACACATACTGTACTAGCGCTGCCAAAGCCGTTTGGTTAGCTCCAGTTAGCTCGCTGGTTTTTCCTCTCCTCTGGAGGGGAGAGACAAGGCTGTTTGCTGATGGAAGAGATCACTGAAAAGGGCAGGCAGTACATAAAAGCCATAACTACTGCACACACGAGCACCCCTGTCCCAACCCCTCACATCCCTGTCTGCCTCTATTTGCCTCTCTTTATCGGTTTGTCTCTCTCTCTTTCTCTCTCTCCTTCCCTCCCTTGCTCTCTGCCCAAAGTAGTGAAGAGAAGGGCAGTCCAGAAGTGCCCAACTAGCCCCAGACCATGTCCCAATATGAACCCAGAGAGGGCTGGAGAGACCAAGGAGGGAGGAAGAGAGGGACAGAGAGAGGGGGAAAAGGATGTTGTGACTGCAATGCGTTTCTCCGACACGTTGGCAGGCGGTGTCAGAGCCGACGTGCTCTAAGGGCCCAGGCCAATAAGCTAACAATAAATGTTATATTTTGCATTAATCCATGGGAGTCTGAACCCACATTCCTCCAGGCTCCTTGTATGTTTAGTATTAATAAAGACCGCACCAAAGTCAGAATTAAAATTAATGGGCTAAACACCTCCCTCTGCAACTGTATCTAGACTTCCTGACGGGTCGCCCCCAGGTGGTAAGAGTAGGTAACAAAACATCTGCCACGCTGACATTCAACAAGGGAACCCCTCAGGGGTGCGTGCTCAGTTTCATCCTGTACTCCCTGTTCACCCATGACTGCATAGCCAAGCACAACTCCAACACCATCATTAAGTTTGCCGACGACACAACAGTGGTAAGCCTGATCACAGACAACGATGGGAGGTCAGAGACCTGGCAGTGTGGTGCCAGAACAACAACCTCTCCCTCAACGTGATCAAGACAAAGGAGATGATCGTGGACTAAAGGTAAATGAGGGCCGAGCAGGCCCCCATTCTCATCGACGGGGCTGCAGTGGAGCAGGTTGAGAGCTTCAAGTTCCTTGGTGTCCACATCAACAACAAACTATCATGGTCCAAACACAACAAAACAGCCGTGAAGAGGGCACGACAAAGCCTATTCCCCCTCAGGAGACTGAACACATTTGTCATGGGTCCTCAGATCCTCAAAAAGTTCTACAGTTGCACCATCGAGAGCATCCTGAATGGTTACATCACTGTCTGGTATGGCAACTGATCGGCTTCCGACTGCAAGGCACTACAGAGGGTCGTGCGTACGGTCCAGTACATCACTGGGGCCAAGCTTCCTGCCATCCAGGACCTCTATACCAGGCGGTGTCAGAGGAAAATTGCCAAAGATTCCAGCCACCCTAGTCATAGACTGTTCTCTCTGCTACTGCACAGCAAGCGGTACCGGAGCGCCAAGTCTAGGTCCAAAAGGCTTGTTAACAGCTTCTACCCCCAAGCCATAAGACTCCTGAACAGCTAATCAAATGGCTACTGACCCCCATTTTTACGCTGTTGCTACTCTCTGTTTATTATCAATGCATATCACTTTATCTCTACCTACATGTACATTATCCCGACTCCAGGATGCTGGCCTTCTAGGCCAAGTTGCAAAGAAAAAGCCATATCTCAGACTGGCCAATAAAAAGAAAGGTTTAAGATGGGCAAAATAACACAGACACTCGACAGAGGAACTCTGCTTAGAAGGCCAGCATCCCAGAGTCGCCTCTTCACTGTTGACGTGGAGACTGGTGCTTTGCGGGTACTATTTAATGAAGCTGCCAGTTGAGGACTTGTGTGGCGTCTGTTTCTCAAACTAGACACTCTAATGTACTTGTCCTCTTTCTCGGTTATGCACAGGGGCCTCCCACTCCTCTTTCTATTCTGGTTAGAGCCCGTTTGCACTGTTCTGTGAAGGGAGTAGTACACAGCTTGTACGAGATCTTCAGTTTCTTGGCAATTTCTCGCATGGAATAGCCTTCATTTCTCAGAACAAGAATAGACTGACAAGTTACCGAAGAAAGGTCTTTGTTTCTGGCCCTTTTGAGCCTGTAATCGAACCCACAAATGCTGATGCTCCAGATCCTCAACTAGTCAAAATAAGGACAGTTTTATTGCTTCTTTAATCAGGACAACAGTTTTCAGCTGTGCTAACATAACCCTTTTGCAATTTTCTAATGATCAATTAGCCTTTTAAAATGCTAAACTTGGATTAGCTAACACAACATGCCATTGGAACACAGGAGTGATGGTTGCTGATAATGGGCCTCTGTACGCCTATGTAGATATTCCATTAACAATCTGCCATTTCCAGCTACAATAGTCGTTTACAACATTAACAATGTCTACACTGTATTTCTGATGAATTTGTTGTTATTTTAATGGACAGAAAAAGTTATTTTCTTTCAAAAACAAGGACATTTCTAAGTGACCCCAAACTTAACGGTAGTGTGCATATTAACTAAATTCCCTCGACTAACCTGTGCTCTCGCACATTGACTCTGTACTGGTACCCCTTGCATATAACCTCATTACTGTTATTTTATTGTTGTTATTTTACTGTTTATAACATTTGATTTGAAATTCACTTTCCAATCTTTGCAAACACGGCCCCCAAAATAAATATACTGTATATTGGTGGAAAGAAATACACATTTTGGCGATGGCTCCCTGCTGAGGATGCACAGGGGTGAGCAGTTTACTTCCATCAATGTTATTTAGCATAATTTATCTCGTTTGGCCATCTAGAAAATAGCATGTGTACTGAGAGCAATGTGAACGCTTGAGGTAGCCGTCTTAATGTTAACGTTATCTTATGAATTTCTAATGCTTTAACCCTTTCTGCAAAGAAGCAGATTCAGTATTTCTGAGCGTTTTTTTCTGTGCTCAATAGGATTGCATTGTATTAGCTGCAGGTATGGTAGCCCTACCAGGTGTATTACAGCCAGACACAACTGTGCGTCAGTGTGCGTGACAATGCAGCATTCTGCCTGCTGGTGTCATTGTGCTGCAATGGTTCTGAGGATCTCAGGTTCAGTCACCATACTCAGTGATAGTGACAGGCCATCACACCAGACAAATATTGTGCCCTATCTAGCCCCAGCCAAGGCCCCGGGCCCCTGGTAAACCGAGCCCCTGGTTTACATTGTGCCCCAGCCACAGCCAACCCTGGGTCACAGACATATGGCCTACAGAATCAGGGCCACACTGAGGAAGGCCATACAAGGCACAGAGCTCCATGCAGGGCCAGTCATTGTGATGGAGGGCCCAGGCAGCCATGTCTGAGAATGTTAATCCCCCCCCCCCTCCTCCTCCTCAAGGCCTGTTGGGGTTGACTGACTGGAAACAGACTAGAGAGTGAGCCTGCTGGTGACAGCATGTCTGTGACTGTGGGTGTTCCTCCCACCAGTTCACCATGGTAAATACTGAACACTAATCTGAAACCAGGCCTTAAGAAGATCTGCCAGTCCACTGCTGTCACATCCTGGTGTGTTTCACCTGTCTTTATGCTTGTCTCCACCCCCCTCCACGTGTCGCCCATTTTCACATTATCCCCTGTGTATTTATACCTGTGTTTTCTGTTTGTCTGTTGGCAGTTCGCCTTGTCTCATCAAGGCTACCAGCGTTTTTTTCCCGTACTCCTATTTCTCGTTAGTTCCTGTTTACTAGTTCTCCCATTTTTTGACCGTTCTGTACCTTACAGACTCTGCCCTGGATTACTGACCCCTGTCTGCCCTGATCCTGAGCCTGCCTGCCGTTCTGTACCTTACAGACTCTGCCCTGGATTACTGACCCCTGTCTGCCCTGATCCTGAGCCTGCCTGCCGTTCTGTACCCTACAGACTCTGCCCTGGATTACTGACCCCTGTCTGCCCTGATCCTGAGCCTGCCTGCCGTTCTGTACCCTACAGACTCTGCCCTGGATTACTGACCCCTGTCTGCCCTGATCCTGAGCCTGCCTGCCGTTCTGTACCTTACAGACTCTGCCCTGGATTACTGACCGCTGTCTGCCATGATCCTGAGCCTGCCTGTCAGGGCAGGAGATGGTGTAACCTGCATCTTTCCATACTCTTTTACAGTATGTATTGTTGTCTCTCAACAATATGGGTACATTCTCAGAAGGATACATGTGAAAAACACATGGAGAAATGCCAAAACACAATGTGCAGGCTTAACAGAAAATAATGAACAAGCAGCTGGCTGTAGTATGAGCCAATATCATGTGTTACATGGCCAAGTCTGTCAATACTCCAACCATCCAACCAAACCACGACAGAAGCCCTAACCATTCCACTGAGACTACCAGAGATTAGCCAGCCTCTACCATGCTGTTTGTTGATGTCTTAGACAACTGTCAAAACTAACAAGACACACAATAGAAATCTGTGTGACTCACCCATCATGTCATACTGGGTTATTTCTGTGGTGGCTAAAACATGGCTGATTGTGTGAGGCCTCAGGTGGTGATTTCATGAGTGTGTTAGAATAGTCTGCGGCTGGGGAGATGTGATTGGTTCAAGACAAGCCTCTAGCTAAGATGGTGAAGCTCTGTCTGACAGAAACAGTTTCCACTGGCATATTCCAGGGCCTTGAAGTTTGTTAAAACATGTTAAAAACTCAGTGAATATCGGATGTCTAGCCTTCCTCTTCACAATAAGTCTCTTCGGACTCCCTTATCCCGCTCTCATTCATATGCTAATACCCAATCAAGCAGTGCCATCCGGAGACACGGCATATAATTTTTTCAAACAATCAATTTATCTTATGAGATAGAAGCTTAAAGAGTTGTGTGTCAGGCAAGTTAGGCCAAATGGTGACACAAATAAGAAAGCCAAAAGAGAGAGACGGAGTTGGGGAATGGTAGGATAATGCTCGTGTGGATAATGCTTGTGTAAATGTCTTTGTTCCCGACAAACCCAGACTGATGGTTCCTTCACCTCTAAGCTGGGGACTCCAACACCTTCAGCTGTAATATACATGTTAATAGAGTTCAGGCAACAACAACAAACAGGCATAAACAAACAAATATGGTATATCATGCTTTGAGGCGGCGGGAGGGCCCTGACATTGAACAGGAGTGTGTGTCGACGTCTGGGGTGTGGAGGGGATGAAGATTGTACTTCTCACACACTCAGTGTGAGCTCTGCTCTAGTGGGGGATGCAGCATAGGAGTCTATCTCCCTCATCCTCAAAGACTGTCTCTGTCTCAGTCTGACTGAAGGCTGACAGATCCCTTGCTTCAGCTGCCTCCCCTCCCTTCTAGACAGTACAGCACAGAGCTTTGGGGATGATAGGAGGGGATTCAATGGGACTCAGCTGCCACTGGTGGATGGAACATCCGTTTAAATGACCAACCGTTAAATGATGTTTCCATGAGGAACCTCAATGCTTCACTTCATGACTTCATGAGCTCCTATTGATATGTTAAACCACATGCTGGAGTGGGTTTGGATTAGAGGTCGACCGATTAATCGGAATGGCCGATTAATTAGGGCCGATTTCAAGTTTTCATAACAATCGGAAATTGGTATTTTTGGGCGCCGATTTCCGATAAAAAAAAATATATATATATTTAAAATATGTATATAATTTTATACTTTTATTTAACTAGGCAAGTCAGTTAAGAACACATACTTATTTTCAATGACGGCCTAGGAACGGTGGATTAACTGCCTTGTTCAGGGGCAGAACGACAGATTCTCACCTTGTCAGCTCAGGGGATCCAATCTTGCAACCGTACAGTTAACTAGTCCAACCCTCTAACCATTGCACTCCACGAGGAGCCTGCCTGTTACGCGAATGCAGTAGAAGCCAAGGTAAATTGCTAGCTAGCATTAAACTTACCTTATAAAAAACAATCAATCATAATCACTAGTTATAACTACTAATCCAGTTTAGCAGGCAATATTAACCAGGTGAAATTGTGTCATTTCTCTTGAGTTCATTGCACGCAGAGTCAGGGTATATGCAACAGTTTGGGCTGCCTGGCTCATTGCGAACTAATTTGCCAGAATTTTACGTAATTATGACATACATTGAAGGTTGTGCAATGTAACAAGAATATTTAGACTTAGGGATGCCACCCGTTAGATGAAATACCGAACGGTTCCGTATTTCACTGAAATAATAAACGTTTTGTTTTCGAAATTATAGTTTCCGGATTCGACCATATTAATGACCAAAGGCTCGTATTTCTGTGTGTTATTATGTTATAATTAAGTCTGATTTGATAGAGCAGTCTGACTGAGCAGCAGCAGGCCCGTAATCATTCATTCAAACAGCACTTTCGTGCGTTTTGCCAGCAGCTCTTCACAAGCACAGCGCTGTTTATGACTTCAAGCCTATCAGCCTAATGGCTGGTGTAACCAATGTGAAATGGCTAGCTAGTTAGCTGGGTGTGCGCTAATACTGTTTCAAACGTCACACTCGCTTTTAGATTTGGAGTAGTTATTCCCCTTGCGCTGCAAGGGCCACGGCTTTTGTGGGGCGATGGGTAACGCTGCTTCGAGTGTGGCTGTTGTCGATGTGTTCCTGGTTCGAGCCCAGGGAGAAGCGAGGAGAGGGATGGAAGCTATACTGTTACACTGGCAATACTATAGTGCCTATAAGAACATCCAATAGTCAAAGGTATATGAAATACAAATGGTATAGAGGGAAATAGTCCTATAAATACTATATTAACTACAACCTAAAACCTCTTACCTTGGAATATTGAAGTCTCATGTTAAAAAGAACCACCAACTTCCATATGTTCTCATGTTCTGAGCAAGGAACTTAAACGTTAGCTTTTTTACATGGCACATACATGGCACATATTGCATATTGGCACATATTACTTTCTTCTCCAACACTATGTTTTTGCATTATTTAAACCAAATGTCATTATTTATTTGAGGCTAAATTGATTTTATTGATGTATTATATTAAGTTAAAATAAGTGTTAATTCAGTATTGTTGTAATTGTCATTAATACAAATAAGTAAATAAAATAATTGGCCGATTAATCGGTATCGGCTTTTTTGGTCCTCCAATAATCGGTATTGGCGTTGAAAAATCATAATCGGTCGACCTCTAGTTTGAATCCACACATATATCTGTGTTCTATTGTACAGCTCCTACAGCACTTAGAGATGAATACTATCATAACATGACCTACAGATGTAGGATCTTAATTTGATCACCCTTTTGTTGCTGAGAATTTTTTCAATTTTCCTCAGGAAATGCAAACTTGTAGTGTTTCAAGGTTTAAAAAGGCTTCTAAAGTTGATAAATACAGAAGAACTCAGCCCCTGGTGAGACTTGATTTTGCCCTAACAAAAAAATGTATATTAATTATAATCCCACATAATAATGCACATGATTTTCCTGCTGTAGCAAACTGGCTCAAATTAAGATCCTACATGTGTATCCTGTCCTACACTGTTACAGAATGTACTTTCTACACTGTGCTTCTAGCCAAGCTTTCAGTCCTGGTCTTGAGAGAAAGAGAGAGAGGGAGAAAGAGAGAGCGGTAGAGAGAGAGAGCGGAGGCAGAGAAAATGAGAGAGAGAGAGAGAGGTAGAGAGAGCGGGGGCAGAGAGAGAGAGAAAGGTGGAGAGAGAGAGCGGAGGCAGAGAGAATGAGAGAGAGAGAGAGAGAGGTAGAGAGAGCGGGGGCAGAGAGAGAGAGCGGGGGCAGAGAGAGAGATAGAGAGAGAGCGAGAGGAGAGAGGGGACAGAGATAGAGAGGCTGAGGCAGAATAAACACAGCCATCCTCATTCTGAGCACACTGCAGGCTGCAGGAGCTCTCCCTTGTTCAAAGGGTTGGCAACCTTCAGACCAATTAGACATCACAGGGCAGCCTGTGCAGCAGCCTCCACAGCGCCCAGCACCTCATAAACGGATACCCATGCATTTTTAATAAGCTATAATTTAAGGATTTAAATAAAGATCAAATTCTTCCCGCTGTCCCCAGAGAGGTGTGTGTGTTCGCGTTTGAGTGTGTGTGTGTGTGTGTGTGTGTGTGTGTGTGTGTGTGTGTGTGTGTGTGTGTGTGTGTGTGTGTGTGTGTGTGTGTGTGGTGAGAGAAGGGGGGTCTCTCTCACCACCACAGCTGCCAGTGTTGTGCAGTGAGCCACAGAGTTCTCTAACCCAGAGAAAGCTGCATCTCCAGGCTGGCTGGCTGGCTGGCTGCTGTGAACACAGAGAGATCCGTGGGGATTCATTGACAGGTGTAATTAATGAGGCCATACTTGGGGTTGGCAGTTCCCTGGATATCCTATTCCTGCTGATCGGAGCTGCATGCACCTGCAGCTTTCACAGTGGGGTGGGCCGGAAGACACACCCCTACCAACCAGGACATATCCCATCAGGCAAAAATCCATGGGATATATAAAGCCTTATATAACTGGCCATCATCTTACACCTCTAACCAGGGTTCAATGACCTTTCATCCTAATGATGATTGTAAAGATTCCAGATCCCTGTTTCATAGCAACAACTTCACGACAACAAGAAGTTAGAGAAAATATGACATACACTACAAAAGTACGTGGACACCCCTTCGAATTAGTGTATTCGGCTATTTCAGCCACACACGGTGCTGACAGGTTTATAAAATTGAGCATACAGCCATGCAATCTCCATAGACAAATATTGGCAGTAGAATGGTCTTACTGAAGAGTTCAGTGACTTTCAACGTGGCACAGTCATAGGATGCCACCTTTCCAACAAGTCAGTTCGTCAAACACTGCAGCATACAATGTCTTTGTTGACAATTCTGTGCTTCCAACTTTGTGGCAACAGTTTGGGGAAGGCCCTTTCCTGTTTCAGCATGACAATGTCCCCTGTGCACAAAGCAAGGTACATACAGAAATGGTTTGTCGAGATCGGTGTGGAAGAACTTGACTGGCCTGCACAGAGCCCTGACCTCAAACCCCATCAAACCCCTTTGGGATGAATTGGAGCGCCAACTGCGAGCCAGGTCTAATCACACATGAGATGATGGACGAGCAGGTGTCCACATACTTCTGGTCATGTAGTGTATGATGCATAAGGTTCACACTTATCATAGTTACATACATATATGTGTTATGAAAGCGTTATGTAAAAACACTTCACCTAACAGGTTAGTACAGAACAAGCCCCAGGAGGCCAGCCCCCCCTCTCTTTACTATGTGCTCCTCCTCAGTCAGCCATACAAAGTGCACGGCGAGGCGAGAAGCAATTTGCACTTCCTGGATTACCTCAGCAGTGCTGGTGGAAATACAGTGTCTGGTAAAGGTTCAAAGCAAATGTCATCTTTCCATAAAAGCTGTGACTACGTGGGTCCATGTCCCTGCCTGTGATCCCCCGGCCTGATGACTGTCCTCCACTAAGTGGCGCTGATGTGGACAGCCTCCCCCAGCCTCTGACTCAGTCAACAACACTGCTTTTTATCCCTCTGAGGTCCTACTGCATTGTCTACACTGCAGCCCCATTGACAATTCACTGTGCCTAATCTCATCCAACAGCATTGTGTGTGTGAAACTCGGAGCAGAATAATGACAACATTTCCTCAGATAGATTGAGAGTTTCTCCCTGATATCTCCCTGCCTGTCCCTGTTCCTGTTCCTAACCTCAGGGTTGGGAGTATTTATTACCTGTAAACATGTGGGAAAACTGCCCTGGTCACGCCTGACTGAGCCTCCCTCAGTCATCACTAATGTGTGAAAATATGTATTGAAGACTTTTTCAAACCAACCCTTTCCCAGAAGTACCCAACATGCAACTGCCAAACCCCTAACTATGGCCTCTGCTCCTCCTGCCTCCATGTGCTGCTGCTCCGTTGGCTCACCCTAACCCTGCACCTCCCCCTGCTCCTGCTCTGCAGAGTGAAGACTCCTGCATCCCCTGAACTGTATGGACCGTCACTCTGCCCTGAAAGCAAAGGAAGCCTTGGCTGTGCTCATGTTATCGATCACCACTGTCAACCTTGCATAAACAGCTGTTAATAAATGGGCAGATCAGATGTGGGTGAGGGAATGTTCCTGTTCTCTGGGAACTTTCAGCAGCGCGGTCAAGGCCACAGCACTCAGCCCAAAACCCCTGCCCTCCCAGGCCCTATGCCCAGGTCATCCCAGGCCCTATACTCAGGTCCTCCCAGGCTCTATACCCAGGTCATCCCAGGCCCTATACCCAGGTCCTCCCAGGCCTTATACCCAGGTACTCCCAGGCCCTATACCCAAGTCCTTCCAGGCCCTATACCCAGGTCCACCCAGGCCCTATTGCCCAAGTCCTTCCAGGCCCTATTCCCAGGTCCTATACCCAGGTCTTCCCATACCCTATACCCTGGTCCTCCCAGGCCCTATACCAGGTCCTCCCAGGCCCTATACCAGGTCCTCCCAGGCCCTATACCCAGGTCCACCCAGGCCCTATTACCTGGTCCTCCCAGGCCCTATACCCAGGTCCTCCCAGGCCCTATACCCAAGTCCTTCCAGGCCCTATACCCAGGTCCACCCAGGCCCTATTGCCCAGGTCCTTCCAGGCCCTATTCCCAGGTCCTATACCCAGGTCTTCCCATACCCTATACCCTGGTCCTCCCAGGCCCTATACCAGGTCCTCCCAGGCCCTATACCAGGTCCTCCCAGGCCCTATACCCAGGTCCACCCAGGCCCTATTACCTGGTCCTCCCAGGCCCTATACCAGGTCCTCCCAGGCCCTATACCAGGTCCTCCCAGGCCCTATACCCAGGTCCACCCAGGCCCTATTACCAGGTCCTCCCAGGCCCTATACCCAGGTCCTCCCAGGCCCTATACCCAGGTCCTCCCAGGCCCTATACCCAGGTCCTCCCAGGCCCTATAACCAAGTTCTCCCTGGCCCTATACCCAGGTCCTCCCAGGCCCTATAACCAAGTTCTCCCAGGCCCTATACCCATGTTATCCCAGGCCCTATACTAGGTTCTCCAAGGCCCTATACCAGGTTCTCCCAGGCCCTATACCAGGTTCTCCCAGGCCCTATACCAGGTTCTCACAGGCCCTATACCAGGTTCTCCCAGGCCCTATACCCAGGTCCTCTTCTCTGTTGTTCTTCTTAATTTGTGCCTTTCTCAGTATAATGTCAGAAGATAAATAATACCCCTGAACACACAGAGCACCCACGCAGGGGCACACACACATGGCACACAGACACACAGGTGCACACACAAACACACACACATATACACACACACAGCGCTACACATCTGAATGGGAATAGAAGGCATCTTAGGCTGTGCCCTGAAGATTTGAGCTTAAATGGAGGTTCTTTTTTCCCTCTTCATTTCAAAAGGTGATACATGACTAGTCAACCAGAGGAAGACCTTAGGCCTCGTGTCCAGAGCAGAGCTGGCTCACTAACGTGTTCTCCTCATGGGTTCATGTTTGGCAGAACCACCCACCCCCAACCACATGTAGCCCCATCTCATCTCCCCCTCCCACATACACCACTGTCCCCTCTCTGCTTCAGAAACCCCAGAGTCAGTTAAAAATAACATCCATAACACAACCACACTGCAGCCCCTACCTACCACAAGTCGCCTGCATCGCTCAGCCATTAATCAACCCGGCTTCTCAAGATTGTCAACGGGACAATAAGTAACAACAATAAGTAACCTTGAATAAGGGTTTCACATTTTGGGAAATCGCGCTTTCTAATTGTTTTATATTTTTTACATTTTGTAAAAATAAACACAGTTTTGTCTTGGGTTCTGCTGTGGTGCAGTGGTTGGATGAGGGTCCTGAGGCTTCAGTGTGTTAGTAGAACAGGTTTGTGAACTCAGCCCCAGGACCAGCTGGATGAGGGTCCTGAGGCTTCAGTGTGTTAGTAGAACAGGTTTGTGAACTCAGCCCCAGGACCAGCTGGATGAGGGTCCTGAGGCTTCAGTGTGTTAGTAGAACAGGTTAGTGAACTCAGCCCCAGGACCAGCTGGATGAGGGTCCTGAGGCTTCAGTGTGTTAGTAGAACAGGTTTGTGAACTCAGCCCCAGGACCAGCTGGATGAGGGTCCTGAGGCTTCAGTGTGTTAGTAGAACAGGTTAGTGAACTCAGCCCCAGGACCAGCTGGATGAGGGTCCTGAGGCTTCAGTGTGTTAGTAGAACAGGTTAGTGAACTCAGCCCCAGGACCAGCTGGATGAGGGTCCTGAGGCTTTAGTGTGTTAGTAGAACAGGTTTGTGAACTCAGCCCCAGGACCAGCTGGATGAGGGTCCTGAGGCTTCAGTGTGTTAGTAGAACAGGTTAGTGAACTCAGCCCCAGGACCAGCTGGATGAGGGTCCTGAGGCTTTAGTGTGTTAGTAGAACAGGTTTGTGAACTCAGCCCCAGGACCAGCTGGATGAGGGGACTCATTTATTTGCTCAACTCTTGGCATTGCAGTGCTTGGTAATGATATGAGAGGGGTCACAGTATTTTAGATGTTTCCTCAATTAATTGCTCCTTTTTAAATTGTATTTTAGTGGATATTGGCCTAATTCTGCCCTGCATGCATTGTTTGTAGTGTTACTCTGGACATGTAGGAGAATCTTACAGAACTCTGCATATAAGGTTTTAATGGATTGTTTGTCCC
Organism: Oncorhynchus mykiss; assembly: GCF_057628025.1. NCBI lineage: Eukaryota > Metazoa > Chordata > Actinopteri > Salmoniformes > Salmonidae > Oncorhynchus > Oncorhynchus mykiss. The sequence goes on along the minus strand of NC_143033.1, from coordinate 26,120,858 downwards.
ATTGGGTAAAATCTTGTTTTGCAAGTGGACCCCACACCTCACTACAATTGATTCTATGACACATTCAATTAGTTTTAGCCACACAGGTATTTCAATTTCAATTCAATTGTTAATTGCTAGAATGCCCTGCGTGCTTTCTCTCTTAGTTCATTCAATACCTCTTTCAGGTGCCCAGTTGATATTACATTTAAATCAAAGTAATTGTAGTGTGTGCAGTACTCTATATATTTAAATCTAAGTAATTGTAGTGTGTGCAGTACTCTATATATTTAAATCTAAGTAATTGTAGTGTGTGCAGTACTCTATATATTTAAACCTAAGTAATTGTAGTGTGTGCAGTACTCTATATATTTAAATCAAAGTAATTGTAGTGTGTGCAGTACTCTATATATTTAAATCTAAGTAATTGTAGTGTGTGCAGTACTCTATATATTTAAATCTAAGTAATTGTAGTGTGTGCAGTACTCTATATATTTAAATCTAAGTAATTGTAGTGTGTGCAGTACTCTATATATTTAAATCAAAGTAATTGTAGTGTGTGCAGTACTCTATATATTTAAATCTAAGTAATTGTAGTGTGTGCAGTACTCTATATATTTAAATCTAAGTAATTGTAGTGTGTGCAGTACTCTATATATTTAAATCTAAGTAATTGTAGTGTGCGCAGTACTCTATATATTGTGTACCAATTGAGAACTTTGGTCTAATTCCCTGAGATCTGAATCTTCTCTGGAAAAATGTTCTTCTTGGGGTTGACTGCCAGGGCACCATTGGTGTCAGCTAATGGGGATCATAATAAATAAATAATCAAATAAAACAAATGTAAGGTAATCTGTGAAGAGCAGGCAGTTAACCTCT
>NC_143033.1:26095000-26115000 GCF_057628025.1 Oncorhynchus mykiss | reverse complement strand
GTCCATCCACCCACTGCCAGACCAAAATAACATTGTCACCAACACACGGAGGTTCACAACATGCCATAACACAGCACTGTGTGCATGTCTGTCCCCACATATACAGACAGATGACACCACCTTTCAAGGCTAAATTAGGAAACAACATTTTCCTGGTAGGCCTCTACGGTCAGAACATCAAATGACTTCTATTAGATCAAATCACCAAGTGATTGACAGCTGGGTATTTTTCAAACCACCGTCAAATTCTTAATCCTCTTAAGACACTAAAAGGCACACAGTTCCAGTATGAGCACAATTCAACAAGTCCTGTAATAGCACATCATTACAGAGTACATTACTATCTCCCCACTTCCCTGGAGGAGGGAAACCACTGGAGAAAAGTATTTTTATTCTGTCCCTTTTAAAATGCAACAGTTCCATCATGGTCCAAATGCCACTGGTCGTTGACCTCTGCTTGGGGAATAAGAGGAGTACAGAGTAATTGCACACGGAAGATGGGGACCAGGCTGTCAATCACTTGATATTTTATTTAATTAAAATCATTATCTCTCAATATGTCACCTCGTGTCTTCACTGTCTGGAGCAATAGAAAGCAATAAGATCATACTGCCGCCATAGCGGTTTTTGCATATCTTAGAAGGAGAGACAGATGACGGTAATGGTGTAAAATAGGACTCAGAGGAGACCTTTAATGTGAGAGTTCCCCCCCATTCACAGCTGCACTGGAGAGGGGGAGCGCAGGGATGGAAGAGAGAGGAGGAAGAGGCATGGCTTGGAGAACAGGGAGAGAAGAGAGAGGAGGAAGAGGCATGGCTTGGAGAACAGGGAGAGAAGAGAGAGGAGGAAGAGGCATGGCTTGGAGAACAGGGAGAGAAGAGAGAGGAGGAAGAGGCATGGCTTGGAGAACAGGGAGAGAAGAGAGAGGAGGAAGAGGCATGGCTTGGAGAACAGGGAGAGAAGAGAGATAAATAGGTAGTTAAGAAAAGGGAGCAATTGTGTGTGTGAGAGAGAGAGAGAGAGAGAGAGAGAGAGAGAGCAAGGAAAAGGGAGGAAGGGATAAGGAGGAGAGAGAGGGCTGCTGACATTGTGGTGTCTGTGAGCATCCATCCCCAGATGCAGATGGGTGGTAATGATAATGACACTCATCTATGACATGCCCCCACAGCCCCTCTCCACCAATCTCAGTGGGGGATAAGGCCCATTCCTTAAATAACAATTAACTGGGCCATTTAAAAACATCATACTGCCCACATGCTCAATTACCACAGCCCACTTCTGCACTTTTCCCCCCATTGTGTGCCAGAAGAGCCAGGCACGTCACTGCTCAATTGGCTCTCAAGCTGCGTCGGTGATAACTGCGTCACAGGGCCCGTGTGCTATTTTCTCAGTGTTCACACTGTTCATTTGCACCTCAAAAGAAAAGACTTAACAGCTTTAGGGATCACATATCAAATGCGTCTCTTTCAGGGGTCTAAATGTTTGTAATTACTGCCTGTTTTTTTGTTCCAGGACAAGGATGACTGAATGGACCTGATCTGTCTCGCAAATGATGCTGCCGTACAGAACACAAAATGAAGTGCGGAGATAATTGAACGACTGACTGTATGCCAACAAATCTCTCTCTCTCCTTTTGAGAAAAGAAAGCCTAGTGCTGCCGATGGTGTGTGCGGTTGCTTAAACAGTCGTAGCTATGGACTCTAGGTGAGTTATTGAACATCCCACGTGTGTAACAGACAGATTAAATAATAATGGGACAGTTTCCAACAAAAACAACAACATTGTCAGGATGAGAAAAAGATAAAGGGTAGGGGGAACCATATATCATAAATGATGCCCAGTATTCAGAGAAGATCTGTGCATAGCCCACAAACAGCATCTACAACAACAACAGACGGTTTCAACCAAACATTCAGTGAGTCAGAAAGACAAACACAATGACCTAAAAATAACTTTTATCTCACAGCAGTCATTATTATTGGGAACACTTCAGAAAACAGCAGCCAAATGTCTTGCAGAAATAAGCAGAGCAACGGGAGATGAAGGAGGAAGGGAGAGAGAACATGAAGGCAGCAGTATGTGCTGATCTATCAGGAGTGAAAATAAATGGCTGTGCGTCTATGTGGTGGGACAATGAGGGACTTTGAAGCACTGACATCACACAGTAGAGCGCCACATGTACTGTGGATGGTGGTGTGTCACAGACTCAGTAGCACGGCAGCTCCCTCATACTATACAGCCAGAAGTAAAGTGAAACAAGGCAAGCAGTTACGGTGACCCTCTAGGGACATGGAGCTATGATCCGATCTTAAAAGTCGTTGGAGTTGGAGGGACGTACTGTGGCCTTGTGACCCTAAGTGACCCCCCACTCCCCCCACCCCATACACAAACACACACACACTTGTACGCACATACACAAACTGAACGTCTTTAAATAAAACTCCTTAAGCTTGTTGGGTGTGTACTGAAATCAGTGCATCATGATTGCACCGGTGGATTACAGGTTTGCAACACAACAACTTCAGAGCAAACGTGTTTTCAACACGCCTACCACCCGACTGTGTATAAATAAATACTCAAGCAAACGGGAGTGCTCAAATCAGCTATTTAATTCTAGATGATGCATGGGCTTCCCTTCACACCAATCAGCAGTACGAGCTGTGAAGCTAGGTCTTAGGGAGCTGTAACCTGACAACAGGCCATTCATTGGCTGGTTGCGCTGTGTTTAAGGTTTGTCTAAATTACCCTGAGATCCAGTTTCCGGGGCCTGGCAGGCGGCAAACAGGCCTGGCAGCCGTGAGCTCAACCAAAGGCACAGCCCACAGCCTGCAGAATAACAATTATGTAAGACGCACACACACACACACACACACACACACGGCCATCTTTAATTTCACAGGCAGAAAATTGGTATTTTCAAAAAGTTAAAAGCAATTACCTTCACGGGCCATGTGACTGAGTGCTTTCCCCAGTGCATTACAGTAGAAATTAGCCCTCAGTAAGCAGTGGTAACACTGAGGGTGGGTTAGTGGAACTAGCCCTCAGTATGCAGCGGTAACACTGAGGGTGGGTTAGTGGAACTAGCCCTCAGTATGCAGCGGTAACACTGACGGTGGGTTAGTGGAACTAGCCCTCAGTATGCAGAGGTAACACTGAGGGTGGGTTACTGGAACTAGCCCTCAGTATGCAGAGGTAACACTGAGGGTGGGTTAGTGGAACTAGCCCTCAGTATGCAGCGGTAACACTGAGGGTGGGTTAGTGGAACTAGCCCTCAGTAAGCAGAGGTAACACTGAGGGTGGGTTAGTGGAACTAGCCCTCAGTATGCAGCGGTAACACTGAGGGTGGGTTAGTGGAACTAGCCCTCAGTATGCAGCGGTAACACTGAGGGTGGGTTAGTGGAACTAGCCCTCAGTATGCAGAGGTAACACTGAGGGTGGGTTAGTGGAACTAGCCCTCAGTATGCAGCGGTAACACTGAGGGTGGGTTAGTGGAACTAGCCCTCAGTAAGCAGTGGTAACACTGAGGGTGGGTTAGTGGAACTAGCCCTCAGTATGCAGCGGTAACACTGAGGGTGGGTTAGTGGAACTAGCCCTCAGTAAGCAGAGGTAACACTGAGGGTGGGTTAGTGGAACTAGCCCTCAGTATGCAGCGGTAACACTGAGGGTGGGTTAGTGGAACTAGCCCTCAGTAAGCAGAGGTAACACTGAGGGTGGGTTAGTGGAACTAGCCCTCAGTATGCATCGGTAACACTGAGGGTGGGTTAGTGGAACTAGCCCTCAGTATGCATCGGTAACACTGAGGGTGGGTTAGTGGAACTAGCCCTCAGTATGCAGCGGTAACACTGAGGGTGGGTTAGTGGAACTAGCCCTCAGTAAGCAGAGGTAACACTGAGGGTGGGTTAGTGGAACTAGCCCTCAGTATGCAGCGGTAACACTGAGGGTGGGTTAGTGGAACTAGCCCTCAGTAAGCAGAGGTAACACTGAGGGTGGGTTAGTGGAACTAGCCCTCAGTATGCAGAGGTAACACTGAGGGTGGGTTAGTGGAACTAGCCCTCAGTATGCAGCGGTAACACTGAGGGTGGGTTAGTGGAACTAGCCCTCAGTATGCATCGGTAACACTGAGGGTGGGTTAGTGGAACTAGCCCTCAGTAAGCAGAGGTAACACTGAGGGTGGGTTAGTGGAACTAGCCCTCAGTAAGCAGAGGTAACACTGAGGGTGGGTTTGTGGAACTAGCCCTCAGTAAGCAGAGGTAACACTGAGGGTGGATTAGTGGGTCGAGAGAGGAGGGGAACTCTACACCAAAGGTTCAAATAACAAATTCACACCACAGGTGTTCTTCTTCTGCTGTGCTCCCGGCCTGCTCTCTGTGGCATGCATAAGGGCATCTGTCATGTAAATGAATCATTTTGGGCAGAGTTAATGAAATGGAAAAGGACCACAGTACAGTGAATAGCTGATCCAGAACGCAGCAGGTAGAGTAGTGCTGCTCTGCACAAGAGACGAGCTGCTTCAGGAGAGCTGCCGGTGACGTAACGCATCAGAATGTTTTGGAGGGAGAGAATGAGGGCTTACCCAGTCAATGCCACATTTAACACCTAAATCAAGCTTATTAAGCAGTAAGGCAAGTAAGCCTTAGCCGTGGTATATTGGCCATATACCACAAACCCTTGAGGTGCCTTATTGCTATTATAAACTGGTTACCAATGTAATTAGAGCAGTAAAAATAAATGTTTTGTCATACCCATGGTATACAGTTTAATATACCATGGCTGTCAGCCAATCAGCATTCAGGACTTGAACCACCCAGTTTATCAACAAAAATATACAAAAGCCTATGAAGCCTTTGAAGTGAAATGTTATACAATCAATGATATACTATGCAACGGCCGGAGCATGTGAAGGCCTCCCGTGGGTTCGGAGCTCACCTCACTGGCCTGTCACAGGGAACAGCTGGAGCTCTGGGCTCGACTAATCAAACCTGATGAATGTGGGCCGACTTTAAACTTGCTGCCAGGTCCTGATTGAGGCAGAGGCTCTGGCAGCACTGGCTTTGAAGTGGGTTACTTACATTATCTAGCAGCACTCTGATAGAACACAACAGGCAGGAAAAGAGAAAGCCCTGCTCTTCCCTTCCCCTCAGACAGACAGCCCCATCTCCACTAAAATATCCCTTTCAGAAAGGGATCAATAGGAGAAATACCCAAGCTACAGTTTTGCATCCCTCCACCTCCTGGACAATTGTATCTTAACCCACTTCAAGAGGTTGTCGTCATGACTTTGATCCAGTGGAACAACTGGTGGTTAAGAACACAACACACACAGAGTCATGATGCCTCCCACACGCAACGCAACACAACCCAGAGAGAGGCAGGTAAATGAAGCATGCAGATGGCGCAGTGTGCCATCTGGGCCGGTCATGAAAAGCCTCTTCTCATTAACCTCCACTATACAGTCATTGATCAACATTCTCAACACTCTGTGGGCAAAACTCAGGCTGTATTCAATGCCTTTCATCTAATGTAACAAACATAAATATTGTAACCATTTACAATACTTTTCAAAGATCTTGTTATGAATGAAATGAGGAAACTGCAAGGACAAGGAGGCCAACGTGATATGTACACTACACACCCTCCTATTCCTCCTAGACTAGGAAAGGGGAGCGATGCATGAAAAACAAACAAGTGATCTAACCCCCGACCTGATCATTTACTTCCCATTTGATTTCAAACAATATGAGGAATGGCAGCCAGATAGTCCAGCTCAGTAAACAGAGACGATGGCACATTTTCTCATTACCAGGGAGCGAGAGGGGGGCCAAGGACTATAAATGAGGATGAAAACTGCAAAGAAAGAAAACTAACCAGGTCATCCCCAGTGTTGTGATCCTGCTGAGAGGTGTTGATACTCCCCACATTATTTAAATTGTAATATTACAGCCTCAACAAGCAAACAGGATTGGATTTAGCCGATGAACCTTCGAATCGCGAATCCTGATACCCACAGATAGCTATGCATGTGAGACCGGTTTACCTTTGGAGAACGATTTTATTTTCCAAAGTCTGGGGGTGGTGGAGGAGACTATGTACACTGTTTCTGGGGGTTGTGGAGGAGACTATGTACACTGTTTCTGGGGGTGGTGGAGGAGACTATGTACACTGTTTCTGGGGGTGGTGGAGGAGACTATGTACACTGTTTCTGGGGGTTGTGAGAGAAGACTATGTACACTGTTTCTGGGGGTGGTGGAGGAGACTATGTACACTGTTTCTGGGGGTTGTGGAGGAGACTATGTACACTGTTTCTGGGGGTGGTGGAGGAGACTATGTACACTGTTTCTGGGGGTGGTGGAGGAGACTATGTACACTGTTTCTGGGGGTGGTGGAGGAGACTATGTACACTGTTTCTGGGGGTGGTGGAGGAGACTATGTACACTGTTTCTGGGGGTGGTGGAGGAGACTATGTACACTGTTTCTGGGGGTGGTGGAGGAGCCTATGTACACTGTTTCTGGGAGTTGTGGAGGAGACTATGTACACTGTTTCTGGGGGTTGTGGAGGAGACTATGCACACTGTTTCTGGGGGTGGTGGAGGAGACTATGTACACTGTTTCTGGGGGTGGTGGAGGAGCCTATGTACACTGTTTCTGGGAGTTGTGGAGGAGACTATGTACACTGTTTCTGGGGGTTGTGGAGGAGACTATGCACACTGTTTCTGGGGGTGGTGGAGGAGACTATGTACACTGTTTCTGGGGGTGGTGGAGGAGACTATGTACACTGTTTCTGGGGGTTGTGGAGGAGACTATGTACACTGTTTCTGGGGGTTGTGAGAGAAGACTATGTACACTGTTTCTGGGGGTGGTGGAGGAGACTATGTACACTGTTTCTGGGGGTTGTGAGAGAAGACTATGTACACTGTTTCCGGGGGTGGTGGAGGAGACTATGTACACTGTTTCTGGGGGTTGTGGAGGAGACTATGTACACTGTTTCTGGGGGTTGTGGAGGAGATTATGTACACTGTTTCTGGGGGTGGTGGAGGAGACTATGTACACTGTTTCTGGGGGTTGTGAGAGAAGACTATGTACACTGTTTCCGGGGGTGGTGGAGGAGACTATGTACACTGTTTCTGGGGGTTGTGGAGGAGATTATGTACACTGTTTCTGGGGGTTGTGGAGGAGATTATGTACACTGTTGCTGGGGGTGGTGGAGGAGACTATGTACACTGTTGCTGGGGGTGGTGGAGGAGACTATGTACACTGTTGCTGGGATGGTGAGAGGAGACTATGTACACTGTTGCTGGGGTGGTGAGAGAATACTATGTACACTGTTGCTGGGGTGGTGAGAGAATACTATGTACACTGTTGCTGGGGTTGTGAGAGAAGACTATGTACACTGTTGCTGGGATGGTGAGAGAATACTATGTACACTGTTGCTGGGATGGTGAGAGGAGACTATGTACACTGTTGCTGGGGTTGTGAGAGAAGACTATGTACACTGTTGCTGGGATGGTGAGAGGAGACTATGTACACTGTTGCTGGGGTTGTGAGAGAATACTATGTACACTGTTGCTGGGATGGTGAGAGGAGACTATGTACACTGTTGCTGGGGTGGTGAGAGAAGACTATGTACACTGTTGCTGGGATGGTGAGAGGAGACTATGTACACTGTTGCTGGGGTGGTGAGAGAAGACTATGTACACTGTTGCTGGGATGGTGAGAGAAGACTATGTACACTGTTGCTGGGATGGTGAGAGGAGACTATGTACACTGTTGCTGGGATGGTGAGAGGAGACTATGTACACTGTTGCTGGGATGGTGAGAGGAGACTATGTACACTGTTGCTGGGGTGGTGAGAGAATACTATGTACACTGTTGCTGGGATGGTGAGAGAAGACTATGTACACTGTTGCTGGGGTGGTGAGAGAATACTATGTACACTGTTGCTGGGATGGTGAGAGAAGACTATGTACACTGTTGCTGGGATGGTGAGAGAAGACTATGTACACTGTTGCTGGGATGGTGAGAGGAGACTATGTACACTGTTGCTGGGGTGGTGAGAGAATACTATGTACACTGTTGCTGGGATGGTGAGAGAAGACTATGTACACTGTTGCTGGGATGGTGAGAGGAGACTATGTACACTGTTGCTGGGATGGTGAGAGGAGACTATGTACACTGTTGCTGGGGTGGTGAGAGAAGACTATGTACACTGTTGCTGGGATGGTGAGAGAAGACTATGTACACTGTTGCTGGGATGGTGAGAGGAGACTATGTACACTGTTGCTGGGGTTGTGAGAGAAGACTATGTACACTGTTGCTGGGATGGTGAGAGGAGACTATGTACACTGTTGCTGGGATGGTGAGAGAAGACTATGTACACTGTTGCTGGGATGGTGAGAGGAGACTATGTACACTGTTGCTGGGATGGTGAGAGGAGACTATGTACACTGTTGCTGGGGTGGTGAGAGGAGACTATGTACACTGTTGCTGGGATGGTGAGAGGAGACTATGTACACTGTTGCTGGGGTGGTGAGAGGAGACTATGTACACTGTTGCTGGGATGGTGAGAGGAGACTATGTACACTGTTGCTGGGATGGTGAGAGAAGACTATGTACACTGTTGCTGGGATGGTGAGAGGAGACTATGTACACTGTTGCTGGGATGGTGAGAGAAGACTATGTACACTGTTGCTGGGATGGTGAGAGGAGACTATGTACACTGTTGCTGGGATGGTGAGAGGAGACTATGTACACTGTTGCTGGGGTGGTGAGAGGAGACTATGTACACTGTTGCTGGGATGGTGAGAGGAGACTATGTACACTGTTGCTGGGGTGGTGAGAGGAGACTATGTACACTGTTGCTGGGATGGTGAGAGGAGACTATGTACACTGTTGCTGGGATGGTGAGAGAAGACTATGTACACTGTTGCTGGGATGGTGAGAGGAGACTATGTACACTGTTGCTGGGATGGTGAGAGAAGACTATGTACACTGTTGCTGGGATGGTGAGAGGAGACTATGTACACTGTTGCTGGGATGGTGAGAGGAGACTATGTACACTGTTGCTGGGGTGGTGAGAGGAGACTATGTACACTGTTGCTGGGGTGGTGAGAGGAGACTATGTACACTGTTGCTGGGGTGGTGAGAGAAGACTATGTACACTGTTGCTGGGATGGTGAGAGGAGACTATGTACACTGTTGCTGGGATGGTGAGAGAAGACTATGTACACTGTTGCTGGGGTGGTGAGAGAAGACTATGTACACTGTTGCTGGGGTGGTGAGAGAAGACTATGTACACTGTTGCTGGGATGGTGAGAGGAGACTATGTACACTGTTGCTGGGATGGTGAGAGAAGACTATGTACACTGTTGCTGGGATGGTGAGAGGAGACTATGTACACTGTTGCTGGGATGGTGAGAGGAGACTATGTACACTGTTGCTGGGGTGGTGAGAGGAGACTATGTACACTGTTGCTGGGGTGGTGAGAGGAGACTATGTACACTGTTGCTGGGGTGGTGAGAGAAGACTATGTACACTGTTGCTGGGATGGTGAGAGGAGACTATGTACACTGTTGCTGGGATGGTGAGAGAAGACTATGTACACTGTTGCTGGGGTGGTGAGAGAAGACTATGTACACTGTTGCTGGGATGATGAGAGGAGACTATGTACACTGTTGCTGGGATGGTGAGAGAAGAGTAGGCCCCTGAATAAGGTGACAGGCAGGCAGGGGAGAAAACAGTTGAATCTTATTCAAATGACTGTCTCTCTTTTGTTAGCCCTGGATGGTTTGCAACAAGAGAGAGTGCAGTATTGGGACACAAAAGGCAATATCCTACTGCACTGCAAGGGAAGATATCCTGAAAGAGTCCCTCCTAAATGAATGGATGTTTAGAGTGCTGTTTAACCGATGGTCCTCTACTCCTCTATCACAGAGCTCTTTTATCCCCTTCCATCACCACCACGCCATTTCACTCAACCTGAGGGGCTCCTCCAGTCCAGACCCACCCACCATTTCACAGCACTCCAGTCTGGTTTCAGTTAATGCTGTGGCCAATTTCCTGTCCAGTCTCCCTACAGAGCCATACAGTATATGAAGCTCTGCTACCCTGAGGTTAACCACTGAGAGCTGCACAAGACACAGGAGCCATGAGCCCTTTTAAAAGATCACGCTTAGCGCAAGCTGCAAAACTACAGTTTTTACGGTTCCCAGTTTCAACGCTGCCACATAGATTATATCCTAGAAATATCAAAGCCAAGCTCGCTCGATTGTGAGAATTTGCTTGGGGTCAACAAAATTAACTGGGGTAGCATCCATGCCTTTTGTGTGAGCTCGCTGCTCAGTGAATGGAGCCTATCAAAAGAACATTAAGTCATCCTGAGAAATACGGAGATAAACTAGAAAGCTGGAGAATACATTTTGCTCAAGATAAATTCAAATCTTTCAGATTTTCACAAAGCAAACACAAAGCTCCATGGTTCCAATTCTGTCTTTTCATAATACCTCTGTGTATCATGTGTTTGGGGACCCCGACAGGCGCAGTGGTCTAAGGCACTGCATCTCAGTGCTAGAGACGCCACTACAAACCCTGGTTCGATTCCAGGCTGTAGCTCAAGCGGCCGTGATTGGGAGTCCTATGGTGGGGCACAATTGGCCCAGTGTCATCCAGGTTAGAGTTTGGCCAGGGTAGGCCGTCATTGTAAATAAGAATTTATTCTTAACTGACTTGGCTAGTTAAATAAAAATAAAATATCATTAACAATGTCCTATTCAAAACTCAAACAAACTGATTCAACGAAAGATGTTAAAAGTAATATCCGATCCCCCAAAAAAGCTGACATTTCTCCCTGTTATATTTCACAGTATATAATTTCACAGAGTATAACAACAGATCTGTCTATCTAACACAGTGCTATTCTACTGGCAGACAACAACCACATCGTTTAGCCTCCACATAAACCAGCTCTGTGCTCTCCCAAAACCATGTGGATTCTACTGTCATTACATCTACAGCCTCACTACCAAAATAACCGACACTCAGTGACAGAGTGGACATTGACATGTGACTATAAGTTTTGTCTCCTGTAACGATGCACACTTTGCTTTGCGTCAGGTTTGCATGTCTCAGTGTTTGGGTTTGTCTTTCATTTAGCCTGCTGAATAATTTAATTTTGGCCTTGTTGCCTCTTCGCATAATAATATTTTGTAGCCTTCTGATGTTACTGAGGACAGTTGAAATGTATGGTGTTTGTTATGACCACCCGTCTCTTAATAAAAAGTCTCATCTGGCATCTTGTATCTGCATAAGTCACCTCGGAGGAGGCTGTCTGTGAAGTAGAGAGGTAATAATGAGGATAATTGAAGGGTAGTGCTGGTTGCTAGGACTGCATAAAGCCCGGGCTTCTCTTCTCTCTGACTCCTCTTCTCTCTGACTCTGCTACCCGCCTAACTGAATAATGCAGCAGTCTGTCCTGAATTACACACATCCCAAACCCTCCCAATACCAACAATCACTTTTTTTAATAAAGCCGAACACAAAAGAGACGGAAAAAGCAAGAGAGAGAGAGAGAGAGAGAGCGAGAGAACGTCTGCCGACTGGGGAAGACCGGGTACACAGGGGGAGGCAGAGGAACTCGTGTACACACAGAGCACTTAAATATCCCTTTAAACCTTGTCAGTCTCCTCTCATTCTGACCTCTCCGCTCTGTGGAGTAGGGATACATGTTTGTAGTAGCAGTAGAGACTAGCGTGCCTGGAACATAGGGCCCAGCCCAACCCAGGCCTTGTTCTGCCTTTGCCCCTCTGGTCCCACTCCTGAGCTGGGCTTAGCCACCAGGGCCGGACCTGTGCCAGCCTTATATCAGAGGGATTTCCAGGGGTCAAGCCTTGGGAAGAAGGAACAACTGGTTGAGTTGAAGTGGGTTCAGAGCGGTGAGCCTTCACAAACCTGACAATACCGGGCATCAAAGGTAGCCTGCAATCTGGCTAAGGGCAGAGACTGGGGCTAAGGCTGGAGGGGTCAGCTGTCTGGGGCTATAGGAGGCTGTTGATCAGGCTGGTAGGGGGGCCTAGCGGGGCCAGGGCCCGGACTAAACACCATCCCAACCAGCGTGGGGCCACGGCTCAGCAGGTTTGTAATCAAGGGCCTCTGGAGAGAGGCAGAAAGGCAGATAGGGAGAGTGAGTGAGAGAGAGAGAGAGAGAGAGAGAGAGAGAGAGAGAGAGAGAGAGAGAGAGACAGACAGACAGACAGACAGACAGACAGACAGACAGAGACAGTCAGACAGAGTGGAATAGATGCAGAGGGAGATAGAGGTAGAGAGAGATGTAGACAGGCAGAGAGGTAGAGAGAGAGAGAAACACAGAGAGATAGAGGCAGAGGGAGAGAGGGGTAGAGAGAGATGTAGACAGGCACAGAGGTAGAGAGAGAGAGAAACACAGAGAGATAGAGGCAGAGGGGGAGAGGGGTAGAGAGAGATGTAGACAGGCAGAGAGGTAGAGAGAGAGAAACACAGAGAGATAGAGGCAGAGGGAGAGAGGGGTAGAGAGAGATGTAGACAGGCAGAGAGGTAGAGAGAGGGAGAAACACAGAAGGATAGAGGCAGAGGGAGAGAGGGGTAGAGAGAGATGTAGACAGGCAGAGAGGTAGAGAGAGAGAGAAACACAGAAGGATAGAGGCAGAGGGAGAGAGGGGTAGAGAGAGATGTAGACAGGCAGAGAGGTAGAGAGAGAGAGAAACACAGAGAGATAGAGGCAGAGGGAGAGAGGGGTAGAGAGAGATGTAGACAGGCAGAGAGGTAGAGAGAGAGATAAACACAGAAGGATAGAGGCAGAGGGAGAGAGGGGTAGAGAGAGATGTATACAGGCAGATAGGTAGAGCGAGAGAGAAACACAGAAGGATAGAGGCAGAGGGAGAGAGGGGTAGAGAGAGATGTAGACAGGCAGAGAGGTAGAGAGAGAGAGAAACACAGAAGGATAGAGGCAGAGGGAGAGAGGGGTAGAGAGAGATGTATACAGGCAGATAGGTAGAGCGAGAGAGAAACACAGAAGGATAGAGGCAGAGGGAGAGAGGGGTAGAGAGAGATGTAGACAGGCAGAGAGGTAGAGAGAGAGAGAAACACAGAAGGATAGAGGCAGAGGGAGAGAGGGGTAGAGAGAGATGTATACAGGCAGATAGGTAGAGCGAGAGAGAAACACAGAAGGATAGAGGCAGAGGGAGAGAGGGGTAGAGAGAGATGTATACAGGCAGAGAGGTAGAGAGAGAGAGAAACACAGAGAGATAGAGGCAGAGGGAGAGAGGGGTAGAGAGAGATGTAGACAGGCAGAGAGGTAGAGAGAAACAGAGAGAAACAGAGAGATAGAGGCAGAGGGAGAGAGGGGTAGAGAGAGATGTAGACAGGCAGAGAGGTAGAGAGAGAGAGAAACACAGAGAGATAGAGGCAGAGGGAGAGAGGGGTAGAGAGAGATGTAGACAGGCAGAGAGGTAGAGAGAAACAGAGAGAAACAGAGAGATAGAGGCAGAGGGAGAGAGGGGTAGAGAGAGATGTATACAGGCAGATAGGTAGAGCGAGAGAGAAACACAGAAGGATAGAGGCAGAGGGAGAGAGGGGTAGAGAGAGATGTAGACAGGCAGAGAGGTAGAGAGAGAGAGAAACACAGAGAGATAGAGGCAGAGGGAGAGAGGGGTAGAGAGAGATGTAGACAGGCAGAGAGGTAGAGAGAGAGAGAAACACAGAAGGATAGAGGCAGAGGGAGAGAGGGGTAGAGAGAGATGTATACAGGCAGATAGGTAGAGCGAGAGAGAAACACAGAAGGATAGAGGCAGAGGGAGAGAGGGGTAGAGAGAGATGTATACAGGCAGATAGGTAGAGCGAGAGAGAAACACAGAAGGATAGAGGCAGAGGGAGAGAGGGGTAGAGAGAGATGTATACAGGCAGATAGGTAGAGCGAGAGAGAAACACAGAAGGATAGAGGCAGAGGGAGAGAGGGGTAGAGAGAGATGTAGACAGGCAGAGAGGTAGAGAGAGAGAGAAACACAGAAGGATAGAGGCAGAGGGAGAGAGGGGTAGAGAGAGATGTATACAGGCAGATAGGTAGAGCGAGAGAGAAACACAGAAGGATAGAGGCAGAGGGAGAGAGGGGTAGAGAGAGATGTATACAGGCAGATAGGTAGAGCGAGAGAGAAACACAGAAGGATAGAGGCAGAGGGAGAGATCAGCAGAGCCTCACATGGTTTGTTTTGCGCGCGTTCACGTTGCAGAATACATTTACACATACACGTTATTAAATCAATTCATCCAAACTGCTCGTGCGCGTCAACAGGCGTCTGAGTACCCAGGTGCTAAAATAGAAACCGGTTCTATTTTTGACGCTTGATGTGCTGCAAATCCAGCCTCTCCCATCTCTAGGAGCAAATACCCAAGCGGGTGATTGAACGCTGAACTGAGGTCCACACTCCAGTCCAGTTGGAGGTGGTAATGCACCTTAAAATTCTACAAAGATCCAGGGAAAAAAGGACCTTGTGCATTTCAGGTAAAATAACAACCCAATGTTAATATCCCAGGACCAAATTAGCTACAGTAGCAACAGCAAGCTAGCTAACTAAACATCCATGAGCGTTTGTGTTTCGACATGGCCCCAAATTAATATAGTTGGTTCAGAGTTAGTTTTGATATTTCAACCTGCGTGTCCTGATCACGTCTGGTGTGGATGGATAAAATCAACATATGCAGACGCATGCGCGTGCCCAGTGTTGTCAGCATGTCAGGAAAGCAGTGCAGCACTCAGGGTTGTCTGGAGCAGACGCTTTGAGCACCTCTCACAGACCCCAGCACTCAACGTCTGATTCAAGTGACAGTGCCACAGAGAGGGAGAGAGTGTGACAAAGCGACAGAGGGGGTAACAGACTGACAGTGCCACAGAGAGGGAGAGAGAGAGAGAGAGAGAGAGAGAGAGGGGGAGAGAGAGACAGAGAGAGAGAGACAGAGAGAGAGACAGAGAGAGGACAGAGAGAGAGAGAGAGAGAGAGAGACAGAGAGAGAGAGAGAGAGAGAGAGAGACAGAGAGACAGAGAGAGAACAGAGAGAACAGAGAGAGACAGAGAGAGAGAGAGAGAGAGAGGGAGAGAGAGAGAGCGAGAGAGAGAGAGAGAGAGAGAGACAGAGAGAGTGAGAGAGACAGAGAGAGAGAGACAGAGAGAGGACAGCGAGAGAGAGAGAGAGAGAGAGAGACAGAGAGAGTGAGAGAGACAGAGACAGAGAGAGAGAGAGAGAGAGAGAGAGAGAGAGAGAGAGACAGAGAGAGGGCGAGAGAGAGAGAGAGAGAGAGAGAGAGAGAGAGAGAGAGACAGAGAGACAGAGAGAGAGAGACAGAGAGAGAGAGACAGAGAGAGGACAGAGAGAGAGAGAGAGAGAGAGAGAGAGAGAGCCAGAGAGAGAGAGAGAGACAGAGAGAGTGAGAGAGACAGAGAGAGAGAGACAGAGAGAGGACAGAGAGAGAGAGAGAGAGAGAGAGAGAGCGAGGGAGAGAGAGAGGGGACAGGGACTGATGTATTCCTCCAGCTGTAAAAGCCCAAATAATCAGAAGTTTGGTATTGAAGGAAAAAACAAATTGTCTGACTCGTATGTGTTGGAAAAATAACAATAATCTAAACGGCAACTTGATTTATGAGTATTCCTTAAATTATTCAGCATAATGAGCATTCTGATTCCTCGGTTCTACAGTGAAATACCAGGTCACTTTTCCCAACTCTCATTCACTCACTGTCTTCCTCCCCCTTTCTCTCCCCCTCCCTTCCTCCATCTGTATAAACTTTGTCTCCCCTCTCCCTCTCTCTACTTTGTAGAGAGCAGCGGTACGGTACAGTGTGTTTGTTTGAAAGGCTCTTGTATCGCGCGTGTTTGTTTACGCTATGGATGACACTGGAGATAAAGCCTGTCTCTGTCTCTGTAGGCAGCACAGCTGTAGTCTGAGAGGACGGGAACACCACAGGCCTACCTCTCTCCTTCTCCATCTCGCCTCCCTTTCTCTCCCTCCCCCTCTCTTTCTCTCCCTCTTTTTCTCTCCCCCTCCCTTTTGCCCTATCCCTCCCTCCCTCTCGTTCTTTAACTGGAGGGAGACGGAACAGAACACGGTTACAACTCCTACAAGCACAGTGGAGTGCCAAATACTCCCACCGCACCTCTGGCTCGGCCCCCTGGGTAATGTGCAGGCAGGTAGAGGGGAAAACAGCAGCAGTATACACCTCCACTATGAGAGAGACAGGCAACGAGTAGGAAATACCTCTCACACAACAACAACCAACAATAAACCAATTGTCTCAGGAGTCTTCAGTGTCTAAACAATGATTTATAGATTAGGATACATTCTGGGAGGAGGGGTTCCCGTGAATAATAGATTATATTTTCTCTGAGATAAAATAAAATGACGATACAGAACAAAAAGACTGAACAAATGGGTCGTGTCTCTGGCAACCGAACCGATAGACCAGCTGGCTTGGGTAGCAATCCTAGATTTGTGTCGGGACTATATCTTGTGGAAGGATGACATAGTATGAATAAATTCATCAAAATATATATTTTTTTTAATGAAAATATGTCAATCATCATTAGAATATGTTGGTAACCCATTGAGTAAAAGTGATGATGCCCTCGAAGCCTGTGTTTGGAGGATATATTGGCACGGTTTGCCAGCCCTCGACTACTCGGGCCTAACAACACCCGTGCATATATACCAACTACCGGTTCCTCTGACATTATCACTTAAGTAGATAACATGAGCAATGAGGAGAACTGGGGGAGGACAAATTGTGAGTCCAGGTGATTGTTGCTGCTCACTCTGGCTACTGGAATGGATAAAACAAACCTTGATTCTATCCACACTGTGTTATGACACAATAAGGCACAGAATTGAATTCCGGACAGATATGTGAACTAGACATATCTCAACCTCCTTAGACCACAGGGCACCATGCTCTCTGAGCGTAACTGATGTTCCCTTTGTTTTGATTTGTATCTTTTAGTGCGAGCCATTGCTATCTTTTGTTGCATCATGTGATGAATGAACACACCCATTGAAGGGGTAAAAAACGATTTGTAAGCACTTTCTACTGTACTTCATAAATAAGAGACATGAGGAAAGGTTTGGAAGGAGGACATCAATGAAAAATAATAAGATGCTCTTCTCAAATCAAATCAAATTGTATTTGTCACATGCGCCGAACACAACAGGAGTAGGTGGACCTTACAGTGAAATGCTTACTTACAAGCCCTTAACCAACAATGCCGTTTTAAGAAAAATACTACCAAAAAAAAGAAAGAAAAGTAACAAGTAATTAAAGAGCAGCAGTAAAATAACAATTGCGAGGCTATATACAGGGGTTACCGGTACTGAGTCAATGTGCGGGGGCACCGGTTAGTCGAGGTTAGTCGATGTACAGTGGGGCAAAAAAGTATTTAGTCAGCCAACAATTGTGCAAGTTCTCCCACTTAAAAATATGAGAGAGGCCTGTAATTTTCATCATAGGTACACTTCAACTATGACAGACAAAATGAGAAAAAAAATCCAGAAAATCACATTGTAGGATTTTTAAGGAATTTATTTGCAAATTATGGTGGAAAATAAGTATTTGGTCACCTACAAACAAGCAAGATTTCTGGCTCTCACAGACCTGTAACTTCCTCTTTAAGAGGCTCCTCTGTCCTCCACTCGTTACCTGTATTAATGGCACCTGTTTGAACTTGTTATCAGTATAAAAGACACCTGTCCACAACCTCAAACAGTCACACTCCAAACTCCACTATGGCCAAGACCAAAGAGCTGTCAAAGGACACCAGAAACAAAATTGTAGACCTGTACCAGGCTGCGAAGACTGAATCTGCAATAGGTAAGCAGCTTGGTTTGAAGAAATCAACTGTGGGAGCAATTATTAGGAAATGGAAGACATACAAGACCTGATAATCTCCCTCGATCTGGGACTCCACGCAAGATCTCACCCCGTGGGGTCAAAATGATCACAAGAACGGTGAGCAAAAATCCCAGAACCACACGGGGGGACCTAGTGAATGACCTGCAGAGAGCTGGGACCAAAATAACAAAGCCTACCATCAGTAACACACTACGCCGCCAGGGACTCAAATCCTGCAGTGCCAGGCGTGTCCCCCTGCTTAAGCCAGTACATGTCCAGGCCCGTCTGAAGTTTGCTAGAGAGCATTTGGATGATCCAGAAGAAGATTGGGAGAATGTCATATGGTCAGATGAAACCAAAATATAACTTTTTGGTAAAAACTCAACTCGTCGTGTTTGGAGGACAAAGAATGCTGAGTTGCATCCAAAGAACACCATACTTACTGTGAAGCATGGGGGTGGAAACATCATGCTTTGGGGCTGTTTTTCTGCAAAGGGACCAGGACGACTGATCCGTGTAAAGGAAAGAATGAATGGGACCATGTATTGTGAGATTTTGAGTGAAAACCTCCTTCCATCAGCAAGGGCATTGAAGATGAAACGTGGCTGGGTCTTTCAGCATGACAATGATCCCAAACACACCGCCCGGGCAACGAAGGAGTGAATTCGTAAGAAGCATTTCAAGGTCCTGGAGTGTCCTAGCCAGTCTCCAGATCTCAACCCCATAGAAAATCTTTGGAGGGAGTTGAAAGTCCGTGTTTCCTAGCAACAGCCCCAAAACATTACTGCTCTAGAGGAGATCTGCTTGAAGGAATGGGCCAAAATACCAGCAACAGTGTGTGAAAACCTTGTGAAGACTTACAGAAAACGTTTGACCTCTGTCATTGCCAACAAAGGGTATATAACAAAGTATTGAGATAAACTTTTGTTATTGACCAAATACTTGTTTTCCACCATAATTTGCAAATTAATTAATTAAAAAAAAGAAGAGGAAGTTACAGGTCTGTGAGAGCCAGAAATCTTGCTTGTTTGTAGGTGACCAAATACTTATTTTCCACCATAATTTGCAAATAAATTCATTAAAAATCCTACAATGTGATTGTCTGGATATTTTTTTCTCATTTTGTCTGTCATAGTTGAAGTGTACCTATGATGAAAATTACAGGCCTCTCTCATCTTTTTAAGTGGGAGAACTTGCACAATTGGTGGCTGACTAAATACTTTTTTGCCTCACTGTACATGTAGGTAAAATTATTAAAGTGACTATGCATAGATAATAACAGAGAGTAGCAGCAGCATAAAAGAGGGGGAAGGGGCCAATGCAAATAGTCTGGGTAGCCCTTTGATTAGATGTTCAGGAGTCTTATGGCTTGGAGGTAGAAGCTGTTTAGAAGCCTCTTGGACCTAGAATTTGCATATCGGTAGCGTTTGCAGTGTAGTAGTAGAGAGAACAGTCTATGACTAGGGTGGCTGGAGTCTTTGACAATTTTTAGGGCCTTCCTCTGACACCGCCTGGTATGGAGGTCCTGGATGGCAGGAAGCTTGGCCCCAGTGATGTACTGGATTGTACGCACTGTAGTGCCTTGCGGTCAAAGGCCGAGCAGTTGCCATACCAGGCAGTGATGCAACCTGTCAGGATGCTCTCGATGGTTCAGCTGTAGAACCTTTTGAGGATCTGAGGACCCATGCCAAATCTTTTCAGTCTCCTGAGGGGGAATAAGTTTTGTTGTGCCCTCTTCACGACTGTCTTGGTGTGCTTGGACCATGTTACTTTGTTGGTGATGTGGACGCCAAGGAACTTGAAGCTCTCAACCTGCTCCACTAGAGCCCCATCGATGAGAATGGGAGCGTGTTCGGTCCTCCTTTTCCTGTAGTCCACAATCATCTCCTATGTCTTGATCTCATTGAGGGAGAGGTTGTTGTCCTTGCACCACACGGTCAGGTCTGACCGTGTGGTGCAAGAACAAGATGAGAACTGAGATGGCTTTCCTGCCCCTTGCTCTCCTGTCTTCCTGTCTTCTTGTCTTCCTGTCTGTCTGTCTGTCTGTCTGTCTGTCTGTCTGTCTGTCTGTCTCTCTCTCTGAGAGAGTCTGTCTGTCTGTCT